>NW_007253285.1:115663-130291 GCF_000164805.1 Carlito syrichta
CAGTCACCTCAGCCTCCCAAAGGCGCGGGATTACAGGCTGAGCCACCGAGCCCGGCTTCATACTTTTTTTTTAATCATACTTTTTCAACAGAAGAAACATAGACACAAAGACTATCTGGGCGTGGTGGCTCATACCTCTCAGCACTTTGGGAGGCCGAGGCAGGAGGACTGCTTGAGTCCAGGAGTTTGGGACCAGCCTAGGCAACATAGCAAGACCTCCTCTGTATTTAAAAAGAAAAAAAAGCTGGACGTGGTGGTGCACACCTGTATTCCCAGATGAGGCTGAAGCAGAAGGCTGGCCTGAACCTAAGAGGTAGAGGCTGCAGTGAGCCATGACTGGGCCACTGCACTTCAGCCTAAACAACAGAATGAGACTCCAACAAGAAAAGAAAAGAAAACAAAACAAAACTAGAAACGAAATATTCAGAACCTTTCTGCAAGTGGGAAGTCACTGAGATCTCATTTCTAAAACCAGCCACATAAAAGTCAAACTACTTCCTCAAAGCAGCCAAGAAGCTTGAGAAAATTCCCAGAATTCCTGGATATTCACTGAGCTCCTGAGAGGGGGAAGCCTCTGTCCTCCCCGCCTGCCTCCCATGGCAGCACTCACCTTCATCCTCCACTCTCCAGAGCCAACTGCTGACGGGCATCTTCCTTACTTGGGATTTAACTTTATCAGACATTGGCTTATATAAAATAAAATAAACATCTTGGGCCAGGCGTGGTGGCTCACACCTGTAATCCCAGAACTTTGGGAGGCTGAGGTGGGAGGACTGTTTGAGGTCAGGAGTTCAAAACCAGCCTGGGCAACATAATAAGACCTCATCTCTATCCCCTCAAATTGTTTTTATTTATTTTTATTTTTTATTTTTATTTTTGAGTTGGAGTCTCTCTCTGTCACCCAGACTGGAGTGCAGTGGCCGCTCCCGGCTACCGCAGCCTCGACCTGCTGGGCTCCGGTGATCCTTCCACCTCAGCCTTCCGTGTAGCTGAAACTACAGGCGCGCGCTACCACGCCCGGCTCATTTTGATTTATTGTAGAGATGAGTTCTCGCCAAGTTGCCCAGGCGGGTCTCAAACCCGCAGGCTCAGGCAATCCACTCACCTCAGCCTCCCAAAGGCGCGGGATTACAGGCTGAGCCACCGAGCCTGGCTCAAATTGTTTTTAATTAGTTGGGCACGATGGCACTTTCCTATAGTCTGAGCTACACAGCAGATCGAGGCTGGAGGATCCCTTGAGCCCAGAAGGTCAAGGTCACAGTGAGTTATGACTGTGCTACGGCACTCTAGCCTGAGTGACAGAGTGAAACCCTGTCTCCTAAAAAAAAAAAAAAAAAGGTTAAAATAAAAATAAATAAATAGGCCAGGCTTGGTGGCTCAGCCTGTAATCCTTCACTTTGGGAGGCCGGGGCAAGTGGATTGCCAAAGCCCGTGGATTCAAAACCAGCCCGGGCAACTTGACGAGACCTCGTCTCTACAATAAATCAAAAATTAGCCAGGAGTGGGAGCTTACGCCTGTGGTTCTGGCTGCTTGGAAGGCTGAGGCGAAAGGATCGCTGGAGTCCAGCAGGTCACTGCTGGGGTGGCCATGAGCATGCCACTGCACTCCAGCCGGGAGACTCCAACTCAAAAATAAATAACTAAATAAATTCTTGGAAAGTAGCCGGGCTCGGTGGCTCAGCCTATAATCCCGCGACTTTGGGAGACTGAGGTGAGTGGATTGCCCGAGCCCGTGGGTTCGAGACCCGCCTGGGCAGCGAGACCTCATCTCTACAATAAATCAAAAAATCAGCTGGACATGGTAGCGCATGCCTGTAATTCCGGCTACTTGGAAGGCTGAGGCGGAAGGATCACCGGAGCCCAGCAGGTCGAGGCTGCGGTGGCTGGGAGTGGCCACTGCACTCCAGTCTGGGCAACAGAGTGAGACTCCAACTCGAAAAAAAAAAAAAATTATTGGAAAGTTTTTGTTTTTTTCACAAAGACTCTAACTTTTATACAAGAAGCATTGCATATGCTGACAGGTTAAACAACTTACCTGGAAATCATCCCTTTTATTTAGAGGATTTGGGAACTATCATAAGTAAAAAACACTGGTAAGCAAGGCTTGAAATAATTTTTTCTTCACATAATCTTGTTTAAACGGAGCGTTTGGTTTATGAGTCAAATGGTCATAATGCCAGCGCCATTCAGGAAGGAGCATATGTAGATGATTCAACACTGTGGGGCGTGTCTTCAAGGTGTATAAGCCTGAGGTATGATATATTCACGGGGTCTGCTAAACTGCGTGGGTATTTCTGCAGGGTTGCTATTTTGCATAAACTCACCCCACTTAATAAATAGATCTTGACATTTAGAATTGAAACTCAATGTGCAGCAAAAAGAAAATCTCTCCTGATGACAAGCCACCTTGATCGAGGGGAGAAAAAGAATGCAAGAAGCAAGACCGGACACGGTGGCTCACGACTGCAGCCCTAGCAACTTGGGTGGGTGAGGCTGGAGGATAAACTTGAGCCCAGGTGTTCAAGGCTGCCGTGAGCTTTGATCGCGCCACTGTTCTCTAGCTTGGGTAACAGAGACCCTGTCTCAAAAAATAAAACAAAAACAAAAAGAACACAAGAAATAGCAGGGCCATAATTACTTCCATAGGCAGACCCAATTTTTTAAGAAAATGTTTTCTTATTTTTCGTTTTCTTTAATTAAAAAAAAAAAGAAAAACAAGCAGGTATGGTAGCTCACACCTGTCATCCCAGCACTTTGGGAGGTGGAGGCGAGAGGATTGCCTGAGCCCAGGGGTTTGAGACTAGCCTGGGCAAGTTGGTGAGACCTCATCTTTGCAATAAATTAAAATATTAACCAGGTGTGGTGGTGCGTACCTGTAATTCCAGTTACTTGGAGGGCTGAGACCAAGGATTGCCCAGAAGGTTGAGGTGTGGTGGCCGTGAGCATGACACTGCACTCCAGCCTGGGCAACAGGATGAGACTCCAACACAAAAAAACAAACAAAAACAAAAAACTGTTCATTCTTCCAGTTTACAGATTTTTTTTTAAGCCAAAATATAAACTTCCCAAAGAGGCTACACACTTCAAACTAGCACAAATTGCTCTCTTCCAAAAAATTGGTATGTCTTTGTTATGTTAGATAATGGTTATTTGGCACCGAATACAATTGTTTTTCCACAGAGAAGTGAGTTGTTTTGTTTTGTTTTGTTTTTTGAGTTGGGGTCTCACTCTGTATCCCAGGCTGGAATGCAGTGGCATGCTCACCGTCACTGCAGCCTCGACCTGCTGGGCTCAGGTGATCCTTTCGCCTCAGCCTTCCAAGTAGCTGGAACTACAATGCACGCCATCACTCCCAGCTAGGTTTTTTTTCCCCCCTAGGGATATAATATGACAATCACTCCCATGTCAGACGATATAACAAGAAAATTTTCAGTCACTGGTGTTTTTTTGTAAAAATCACATGTCATTTAGACATACATTTCAAATAGACTATTTTGTGTAGGGACATATTTTAGGAAGAGCTGAGATTTAGGGGAATCTGGAAACAACTCGATGCAGATTTTTCAGGGAAGCCTGGGCTGTGAGAGTATCGGCTCGATAGGTTGGCCAGCCGAGCCCCAAAGAGGGTCAGTTCGAGGGGCTGGTAAGCCTAGACCCCAGAGTGTTGGCTCTGACGGGCTGGCCAGCCAGGCCCTGAGAATGGAGCTGGTTCGGTGGACTGGCAAACCAAGCCCCCAGAGTGTCTCGGCTTCAGAGTCTTGCCTTCCCAGTTCAGCGGGCTCCATCAGCTGGCAAGCCAGCATCCTGGGTGCATGGCTCTTCGGCTCTGATGACCTTCTGCAGCTCTTCAGGTCGGAGTTCTTGTCTCATGCCCAGGAGGAATGAGGGACACAGACAGCTGGAAAGTGAGAGAGCAGGATTTACTGAGAAGACAGAAAAGCTCCCACAGTGGGAGGGGACCCGAGGGGGTTGCCCAGAAGTGAGTTTTTAAAAAATTTTTTGACTAGGGGTCTCACTCTGTTGACCAGGCTGGAGTGCAGTGTCACCATCATGACTCGCCGCAGCCTCAAACTCCTGGACTCAAGTGATCCTCCTGCCTCAGCCTCCCAAGTAGCTGAGACTACAGGGGTGTGCCACCACGCTCAGCTAATTTTTTTTTTTATTTTTTTCTTCTTTCTTTTCTTCTTTCTTTCTTTCTTTCTTTCTTTCCTTCCTTCTTTCTTTCTTTCTTTCTCTCCCTCTCTCTCTCTCCCCCTCTCCCTCTCCCTCCCTCTCCTTCTCCCTCTCCACCACACTTAGCTAAATTTTTTCTTTCTTTCTTTCTTTCTTTCTTTCTTTCTTTCTTTCTTTCTTTCTTTCTTTCTTTCTTTCTCTCTTTCTTTCTCTCTCCCTCCCTCTCTCTCTCTCTCCCCCTCCCTCCCCCTTCCCCTCCCCCTCCCTCTCCGTCTTTCTTTCTTTAGAGATGAGGTCTTGCTATGTTGCCCGTGCCCGGGCTGGTCTCCAACTCTTGGACTCAAACAATCCTCCTGCCTAGGCCTCCCAAAGTGCTAAGATGGCAGGCATGAGTCACCACACTTGGACAAAATTAAGATCTTTTTTCTAAAATTAATAAGCAAAAATTACCAACCTATATCATTAAGATATTGACTCTAAATAAGTAAGATGCACTGGAACTAATTCGAATTGCTGAAGCACTTTAAGATGTTGAAAACTCTTCAACTTCATTCCTAGAGCCCTCTAATGGATCAAGTCCTTATCACTAATTCAACTGAAAATCGGCTGCCCAGTTACTCATGCCTGTCATCTCAGCACTTTGGGACACTGAGGCAGGAGGATTGCTTGAGCCCAAGAGTTTGAGACCAGCCTGGACACCATAGCAAGACCTTGTCTCTAAAAATAAAAATGTTTAAAAAAATGTTTTTTCATTTAAAAAATTCAACTAAAAAATATAAGGTGCCCAGACGAAGTATAAGGAAAGACTCTTTCTCTTATTTCTTTAACTTAAAGCGGCAGAAAAAATACAGATTCTGTTTTAAATAATCCTTCAAAATATTTGAATAAATGCTTATGCACAGTAAAAATCAACTACTGGGAAAAATACTACAAAAAAGGAACAGAGAGAATTCACAGTGACCCAGGGGGAAAACCCTCTGGAAAAGTCTCAACATTTCTACTCCCATTAAGGAAAAAATATTGAGGAAGAGATGGAAGCATTCCACGGCAGAAGATCGGAAAACAGCCCTTCACCATTGTGACTGCTAGGATGGCTGTCCTCTCCAAATCTCCCGTGGGAGTGCGGGCCCCAGTGTTGAGGGTGGGGCCAGTGGGAGGTGACTGGGTCAAGAGCAGATCCCTCACCAATGGCCTGGCACCTTGTGGGCCCATGTGTGAGTCCTGTTCTACTGGTTTATCTGAGATTTGGCAAAGCCTGGCATCTCTCTCTCTCTCTCTCTCTCTCTCTCTCTCTCTCTCTCTCTCTCTCTCTCTCTCTCCCTCCCTCTTTGTGTGTGTGTCTCTCTTTCCTTCTCTCTTTTTCTCGCTCTCAATCTCACTCCCTCTGTCTGTCTCTCTTTTTCTCTTTCTCTGTTTGTCTCTCTTTCTCTCTCCCTCTTTCTCTTTCTGTCTCTCTCTTTCTCTCTGTCTCACTCTTTCTTTCTGTCTCTCTCTCTCTCTGTCCTCTTGCTCTCTCTCTCCCTCTCTCTCTCTGTCACTCTCTGTCTCTCTCTGTGACTGTGTCTCTCCCTTTCTTTCTCACTTCTGCGCTCATCATGTGACACACCTGTTCCCCCTTGCCTTCCACCATAAGTAAAAGCTTCCTGAGGCCTCACTAGAAGTCCAGCAGATGCCAGCTCCATGCAGAACCACGAGCCAAATAAACATCTTTTCTTTATATATTACTCAACCTCAGGTATTTCCTTACAGCAATGCAAAATGACCTGATACCATCATAGCCATCAGGAAGCCAATATCAGATCCTTGGTTATCCACAGGGCCATGGATAGGGAGATTCAGGTTTTGTGCCAGAAAGGAGACCATGTCATATGGCATGTGGTGAAACTTAGATTGGCAGGCTGGGTTAGGAAGGAGGTGGACAGATACATTCCATGGTCTTCCAGAAGTGAGGACTAAATCGTCCACTAAGCACAATGTCTGTCCACTGCCCATCAGCTTTAGAAGGAAGGGGGAGTTTGCTAATTCCACAGTTCTCCATGATGGCCCTTGGCTGTGAATTTGGGTAGGGCTTACCTCCCCCCAAGTTTCTATTGCCAATGTGCCCCTAGGCCACAAAGCATGGGCAGGTCAAACTGTGCAGTCAAGATTAAACAACAAAGCAACCTTCTTCCCTTTCTCTCTTTCCTTCTCTTGTCAGTTTATCAATAAATATCATCTACAGAATATCTACCTCTAGAATAACTAACTTTCTTTTTCTGAATTGGGGTCTCACACTATTGCCCAGGCTGAAGTGCAGTGGCACGATCATGGCTCGTGGCAGCCTTGATCTCCTGGGCTCAGGTGATCCTCCAGCCTCAGCCTCCCGAGTGGCTGGGACTACAGGTATGAGCCACTATGCCCGGATAATTTTTTTTGTTTTTTTGTAGAGACGATGTGTCACTATGTTGCCCAGGCTGGTCTCGAACTCCTAGGCTCAAGCAGTCCTCTCACCTCAGCCTCTCAAAGTGGTGAGATTACAGGTATGAGCCACTATGCCCGGATAGTTTTTTTGTTTTTTTGTAGAGACGACGTGTCACTATGTTGCCCAGGCTGGTCTCGAACTCCTAGGCTCAAGCAGTCCTCTCACCTCAGCCTCTCGAAGTGGTGGGATTACAGGCATGAGCCACCACACCTAGCCAAATATCTAGCTATTTTTATGAACCACAACACTACAGGAAAGGTTCCATGCCAGGAAAGTAACATTGAGTCATATATGCGGTCCTTAATGCACAGGACTAATTTGCTTGGCTGTAGCAGGCACAGCTTTAGCTATGGTGAAAAGTTACCAACTTTTCAGCTGGGCACAGTAGCTCAGACTATAATCCCAGCACTTTGGGAGGCCAAGGCAAGAGGACTGTCTGAGCCCAGGGTTCAAAACCAGCCTGGGCAACTTGGTGAGACCTCATCTCTATAATGAATTACAAAAAAATTAACCAGGCACGGTGGTGTGCATCTGTAGTTCCAGCTACTTGGAAGGCTGAGGCGGAAGGATCGCCTGAGCCCAGTAGGTCGAGGCTGCAGTGGCCTTGAGTGTGCCACTGCACTCCAACCTAGGTGACAGAGTGAGACTTCAATTCAAAAAACAAAAAAGTTATCACCTTTCCAATTCCTGGTTTTAAAAAATTAAATTAAAAAATGAAAAGACTTTAAAAAGTTACCAATGTACAAAAATGTTTCCATGGAAACACCCATACTGACCATCGAAGCTGGACTGGATTTTAAAAATGTGTTATATTTACATAATGGAATATTATACAGCCATAAAGAAGGACAAACATATGAACTTTGCAGCAACTTGGATGGATTTAGAGTCAATCATACTCAGTGATCTCTCACAGAAACAAAGAACAGAGTACCACATGTTCCTACTTATAAGCAGACCTTGAACAACTATTATAATACTATAAGAAAGGGATTGGCAACAGTGGGAAACTGCTAAGGAAGGAGGGAGTAGGATTGGCAGTTGAGGGAAACTGTCGGGGGAGGGAGGGGCACACCTCATCAACAACCGTACCTGCATAATCAACATTTGTATGCCTAACTCTGAACTGTACTCCACATCTTTATAATAATAATAATAAATGTTTCCATGAGAAAACTCTCTGCTGAAATCCAGAAGCTTGATGATGGACACCAGCTTGCTGACGATTCATCCAGGTGAACATTTTCTCTGACAGCCTTGACTGTGCACGCTTCTGGTCATGCAACTATATTTGTCATGACCATTATCTCCTTAGACAAATGTCAGTCACACACTGGGTGTGAATTATGAGCCCACTATTTAAAGAAATACTCTGGCAAATCCTCTGGCAAAGCAATAAATTTTTTGCACAACTATATACCAATGTATGCAATAAAAATGTTTGGGAGCAAAACTGTGCTCTTCAAATGCCTGGGCTGAAAGTCTGTGGTTTCACATTACTTGGTTTGCATATTGGTTATATGCACTTGCTTATATCAGTCTGATACCTTGTTGCTATTTATTTCCTGCACTGTGTCCGAGTAGACTTCAAGGTGGATGTCTGCCCACCTCCATTAAAGGAAAACAAGGTAAGAATAAATTTTGCCACCACTGAGGTGACCAGTTCTCATGCAGATGCTGGTACGTAGTATAGACAGTGTGCTGTTGTCAGACTGGATTCTGACGATCCCAGTGGGGCTGCTTACTCACTGGATCGATGCAAGTCTCTAAGCTTCAGATTCCTCCTCTGAAACATGTGGCACTAATAATAATAGCCCTTTCCACACAGGGCTGGGTGAAGACTTTGTGATCATGAGTAAGGTAAGTTTCACCTAGTCCCTGACACCTAGTGCATTGCTGAATCAGTATTAGTCATCATGACCAGCATCAAAATCTACCAAATAAAAAAAAAAAATAGGAAAATGCTCAGAAATAGCTTGAGGGGGACATTGTCTTATCCAAACCTTCTCGAAGTCCTTTCTTCCCTTGTAGCTGCAAAGGAGACTTCTGGACAAGAAGTTTCTGCTAGCTCTGAACAAAGGTTGGCAGCGGTCTTGGGGCCTCCTTTCTTCCCGTCCACATTCCTCCTACCCACATGGTACCAAGCAGAGAAGAGGCAGGATATGGAATCATCTTCCAAGGCCCCAGCTGGCTTTGACTGTGCTGTGATGACTTGGCTGCCACAGTCGCTTGCTGGAAAGTACGTCTGGACTTCACCTCCTGAAGGCGATTGCTGTTTACACTTGCCCAATACTTTTCTCTGCCTTGGACCATCGAAAGTTTGTGCCAAAGCGCTTGTTTCTTTCATCTGGATAGAGTCTCTCAGAAAGATATTTAAGGGCGGTTATGCTCATTGACATTTTGCAGATCTGGAAGACAGCTTTTATAGCTACACAGCCTTCCCCTCCACAGATCCTTTAGAAGTGAGCCTTCTAGAATCTAAGCCACATCACTCACGCCTCTGCTCCAAGTCACTCGCTGCCTTTATCACGGGGTAAAAATCAGCATCTTCAGATGGTCTACAAGGCACTCCACACGCTCAACTTCCTCCATCTCACCCTCCTCTACCTCCCCCTTCCTTCCTGGCTAGCTTTTGTCATTTGTTTGTTTGTTTGTTTGTTTGTTTGTTTGTTTGTTTTCATTTCATTTTAGAGTTGTGGGGTACAAGTGAGGATTAAATACATAAGTAGGTTGCATGCAGGTGAAGTTTGGGCTTTTTTCCGGCTCTTACTCCTCCTGGTAATGGGCCAGGTACACAGTCAGACCCAGTCTGATTATAGCACACTGTCTATACTACATGCCAGAGTCTGCATGAGAACCGGTGTGCAACGTGTCTCCCCTCCCTCACACTCTCCCTTGTCAATGTACAGTGTCTGCCGATCCCACCCTCATGCTCGTGTGACCAGTGATCAGGGCCCGCTTATGAGTGAGAGCATGCGGTATTCAGTTCTTTCCTTCTCTGATAGTTCACTTAGTATGATGGTCACCGACTGCATCCAAGTTGCTGTGAAGGCCGTGATTTTGTTTTTGTTTTTGTTTTTGCATCAGTCTCACTCTGTTGCCCCAGGCTGGAGTGCAGTGGCACCCTCACGGCCACCCCAGAGTCGACCTGCTGGGCTCTGAAGGTTCTTCCACCTCAGGCTTCCAAGTAGCTGGAACTACAGGCGCGCACTACCATGCCCGGCTAATTTTTTTTATTGATTGTAGAGATGAGGTCTCGCCAAGTTGCCCATGCGGGTCTTGAACCCTCGGGCTCAGGCAATTCACTCACCTCGGCATTCCAAAGCATGGGATTACAGGCTGAGCCACCCAGCCGATTTTGTTCTTTATGACTGCATAATATTCCATCGTGTTTATGTACCACATTTTCTTTATCTAGTCCACTTTCGATGAGGAGTTGGTTCCATGTTTTTGCTCTTGTGAATAGCACTGCAATGTACATATGTGTGTAGGCGTCTTTTTGGTAGAGTAATTTATGTATCTATATTCACATATCTATATCCATCTGTATTTACATATCTCTGAGTATTTTCCCAGGAGACTTGCTGGATTACATGGGAGCTCAATGTTTGGTTCTTTGAGAAATCCCCACAGTGCTTTCCACAGAGGTAAAACGAGCTCATTCCCACCAACAGTGTAGATCCTTGCACACCTTCGGGTCCCCCCAGGTATGCTCCTGTCCCAGGGCCTTTGCGCTTGTTGCTCCCCGTGCCTGGAATGCCCTAGGCCCCACATCTCTGCACAGCTCAGGTTCTGTGGGTCCCAGTACAAACAGCAGCCTCTCAGGCAGGCCTCCTCCCATCATCCTCTGCACCTCAGGACTCCGCTCACCCTCTTATTCCTCACTAATGCACATCACCACCTCACATATCGCACGCTTACTTGTCTGGTTCCTGGATGGTTCCTGCACAACAGTGCAAATCAAGTAATGAGACAGTCCCGGCTTTGTCTCTCACGATACCACAGGTCCCTGGACCCCCGAAGGCACTTAGGAGGTGATCACTCAAGATGCCTCGAGGGAACGAATACCTCAGGGATTTGGCAGCAAGGAGGTGTCTCATTCTGACTTGTATCCTCTCCATCAGTCTAGTTATTGTTCTTAACGTTCTCATTTTTTGTTTTGTTTGTTTTTTAAATTTTCTTCTAGGCTTCCCACACATGCCTCCAGATTTCTGTTCTCATCAATATTCTGGGATACTTTCTTCTTGTATTTATTTGTTTGTTGGTTTGTTTTTGAATTGGGGTCTCATTCTGTCCTAGGTTGGAGTGCTGTGGCACATTCACGGCCACCCCTGCGTTGACCTGCTGAGCTCCGGCGATCCTTCTGCCTCAGCCTTCCAAGTAGCTGGGACTACAGGCATGCGCCACCACGCCTGGCTAATTTTTTTTATTTATTGTAGAGATGAGGTCTCGCCAAGTTTCCTAGGGCTGATCTCGAACCTGGGGGCTCAGACAATCCACTCGCCTCAGCCTCCCAAAGTGCTGGGATTACAGGTTGAGCCACTGAGCCCGGCCGTTTGTTTGTTTTGTTTTTGTTTTTGTTTTTGTTTTTGTTTTTGTTGGAGTCTCACTCTGTCGCCCAGACTGGAGTGCAGTGGCCACTCCTGGCCACCACAGTCTCTACCTGCTGGGCTCCGTCGATCCTTCCGCCTCAGCCTTCCAAGTAGCTGGAACTATAGGCGCGCGCTACGACGCCCGGCTAATTTTTGGTTTATTGTAGAGATGAGCTCTTGCCAAGTTGCCCAGGCGGGTCTCAAACCCGCGGGCTCAGGCAATCCACTCACCTCGGCCTCCCAAAGCTCTGGGATTACAGGCTGAGCCACCAAGCCCAGTTGTTTGTTTTTGAATTGGGGTCTCACTCTGTCCTAGGCTGGAGTGCAGTGGCACAATCACAGCTCACCCCAGCCTCGACCTCCTGGGCTCAAGTGATCCTCCCACTTCAACCTCCCGAGTAGCTGGGACTATAGGCAGCACCACCGCCCCTGGCTAATTGTTTGATTTTGATTTTTTTTTTTTTGTAGAGACAGGGTTTCACTATATTGCCCGGGCAGGTCTCCAACTCTTGGGCTCAGGCGATCCTCCCACCTTGGCCTCCCAAAGTGCTGGGATTATAAGCATGAGCCACCACAAACCAGCTAGCTTTCTGTTTCTATTGGCAAGACCGCCTCATTCTTCTAGAACAGTCCCCTCCTTGGGGAGGAGATTAAAAAAAGGGAGAAGATCCAAATTCCCTTTGGCCACTCCGGGCGCTTGCTAGCACAGGCTCGGGGGCACCCTGCTGGCTTAGAAACCTGACTTCATCTCCTATTAGCTGTGCATCCTTGGGCAAGTTCCTCAACCTCTCTCTGCCTGCGTTTCCTCATCTGTGAGATGGCAACAACAATCGTAGCATCTCTTTCTTAGGAGTGTTGCATGGTTTGGTAAATGCCAAGCCCTTAGAACAATGCTGGATGGTCCACTGGAAGTGATCAATAATAGCAGTTGGTATGCCCAGCAGCTTAGGAATTTCTTCACTTTATATATATGCATAAATTAATGTGTATATATATATGTATGTGTGTATATATATATATATATATATATATATATAAATTATTTAAAGACAATGTCTCGCTGTGTGGTCCAGGTTGGCCTCGAACTCCTGGACTCAGGTAATCCTCTCACTTTGGCCTCCCAGATTCCAAGGATTTCTGTAGGTGAAAGAGAGGCAGGAGGGCCAGACTCAGAGAGAAATAAAAAAAAAAGATGTCTCACTGTTGTCTTTGAAGATGGAGGGCGTGGTCATAAACCGAGGAATTCAAGGACCTCTACAAGCCGGAAGAGGCCAGGGAGCCATTCTTCCCGGGGACCGCCAGGAGCCACACTGAGCACTGACACCTGCTCCTACCCCAATCAGATCCATTTTCAGACTTCTGACTTCCAGAACTGTACACTAATAAGTTAGTTTGTTTCAAACCACCAAGTCTGTGGTAAATTTCTTACAGCAGCACATTATCACGCATACACCTCCTCACTCTGTCCTAATTGACATCAGGAGTGGGCAAATGTTTTCCACAAAGGGCTGGGTTGTAAGTATTTTCGGCTTTGTGGCCACATAATCTGCCTCTATAGTACAAAAGAAGCCACAGGGGATAAACCAGACTGAGCATGGCCAGGTTGGCAGACAACACATGACAGGCTGCCTGGAGGCTCTTCTGGCAACCCTGAGGAAACAGCATACAACAGAAGGGAACTTTCTGGAATCTGACCCCTTGAAATTATTAAATAGCATTTCTAGGGACATGATTACACTGGCTTGCAGTTATAGGATGCTTCATGTAAGCCTTATCCTTCTGGAACCTGGCACCTCTGGGGATGCAGCGTGACACAAAAAAAGGGCTCGGCTGGGAGTCAGGAGCTGGTTCCTGTCCTGGTTCTGTTTCTGCCTGTGTGACCTTGGGCGGGTCATTTCAAGTCTCCAGCCCCTGGCTTTCTCGCCTATAAAACGAAGCAATGACGCTTAAAAGTGGTCACTAGAGTCTCTCTCTCCTTCCTTCCTTCCTTCCACTGAGAGACATAAGTCAAGGAATGAGGACTAGAGAGTTTCAGGATGGTTCAGGATATTCGTCCAAGTGATTTTGTTGTTGGTGGTGGTGGTTTTGTTTTTCTGTTTTGCCTTTTTGAGTCGGGGTCTCACTCTGTCACTCAGGCTGGAGTGCAGTGCATGATCACAGCTCACCACAGCCTCGACCCCTTGGGCTCTGGCGATTCTTCCGCCTCAGTCTCCCAAGTAGCTGGGACTACAGGTACATGCCACCACACCTGACTACTTTTCTGATTTTTTGTTGTAGAGAAGTCTCGCTGTGTGCCCCAGGCTGGTCTCAAACTCCCTGGCTCAAGCAACCCTCTCACCTCAGCCTCCCAAAGTGCTGGGATTACAGTCTTGAGCCACCGTGCCTGGCCGCAAGTGATGTTTGGAGGAATATCAATCAACAATGCACACACAGGAAGAAATCAACTGAAGCAGATTGCTCCTCCAAGTTGTTTGATCGCAGTTAAGTTGATAGATCTTGAGGTAAGAGAAAGCAAAACAGATGAATAAAACTGTGGCAAAAGCAAACAACAATAGGAGGCGGGAACCTGGAGAGTCTTGAATTCAAAAAATAAATTCCCAGCCACAGATTGCGTGGATGGATGGGAGCGCAGTTCTGGGTGCAGGTGCTGAGAGGGCTGGGCTTGGTACTAGGGGTGTCCATGTCCAAGAGACATTGGGGTGAAAGGTACATTTGAATCGCTTTGCTCCGAACTTTCTTTCTTTCTTTCTTTTGTTCTTTCTTTCTTTTTTCTTTTTTTTTTGAGTTGGAGTCTCACTCTGTCACCCAGACTGGAGTGCAGTGGCTGCTCCCGGCCACCACAGCCTCGACCTGCTGGGCTCTGGCAATCCTTCCGCCTCAGCCCTCCAAGTAGCCAGAACTACAGGCGCTCGCTACCACACGTGGCTAATTTTTTATTTATTGTAGAGATGAGGTCTTGCCAAGTTGTCTGGACTGGTCTCGAACCTGCAGGCTCAGGCAATTCACTCACCTCAGCCTCCCAAATTCCTGGGATTACAGGCTGAGCCACCGAGCCCGGCCTGCTCTGAACTTTCTTACAGGCTCCCAAAACTAGTTTGGGATTGGAAAGCAGACTGGGGAACACAAATGCTCTTAGAGTAACTCTTCAGCCAAGAGAGGTGGGTGTCTGTCACCACAGCAAGGGAAGAGCAAGTCTGAAGAACAGCAGAGCAAACTGCGCCCCACATGGGTGCCCGAACACCCCGCTGCCCAGTGCAGAAGCTGCCAGCCGGTTGGGACGCTGCCCATTTAAATTTGTGTTCAAGGCCATCATTAATGAAATAAACAACAACAGATGCTGGCGAGGATGCAGAGAAAAAGAAACGCTTCTACACTGCTGGTGGGAATGCAAACTAGTGCAAC
>NW_007253285.1:130311-130848 GCF_000164805.1 Carlito syrichta
CTTCTCAAAAGAAGATATATGGGCAGCCAACAGACACATGAAAAAGTGCTCAGGCTCACTGATCATTGGAGGAATGCAAATCAAAACCACATGAAGTACCACCTAACCCCAGTAAGAATGGCCATCTGTAATAAAACAAACGACAACAGATGCTGGCGAGGATGCAGAGAAAAAGAAACGCTTCTACACTGCTGGTGGGAATGCAAACTAGTGCAACAACCTCTTTGGAAAACAGAGTGGCTATTTCCAAAAGAACTAAACATTGACCTTTCATATGACCCAGCAACCCCCACTTGGGAGTATACCTAGAGGGACTCAAATCACTCTACAAAAAAGATACCTGCACACACATGTTTGTTGCAACTCTATTCACAATAGCAGAAACATGGAACCAACCGTGCTGCCCATTGAAACTGGACTGGATTTTTTAAATGTGGTATATATACACAATGGAATACTACACAGGCATAAAGAAGGACAAACAAGCCGGGCTCGGTGGCTCAGCCTGTAATCCCGCGCCTTTGAGAGGCCGAGGTG
>NW_007253285.1:131121-153778 GCF_000164805.1 Carlito syrichta
TGGCCGGGAGCGGCCACTGCACTCCAGTCTGGGCAACACAGTGAGACTCCAACTCAAAAACAAAAACAAAAACAAGAAGGACAAACATATGGACTTCGCAGCAACTTGGGTGAATTTAGAGTCTGTCATACTCAGTGATCTATCACAGAAACAAAGAACAGAGTAGCACATGTTCTTACTTATAAGCGGACCTGAACATTTACCATAAAACTATAAGAAAGGGATTGGCAATAGCGAGATACTGCTGGGGTGGGGGGTAGTGGGGGAGACACAACATCAATAAGGGCAACTGATCTCAAACCAGGCAAAGTGGGGACCAAAGGGAGGCCCAAACTTTACCTGTAAGATGACCACTTGTATACCTATTACCTAATTCTGAATTGTTCCCCACATCTTTCTTTTTTTTTTATTTTTTTTGAGTTGGAGTCTCACTCTGTCGCCCAGGCTGGAGTGCAGCGGCCGCTCCCGGCCACCACAGCCTCGACCTGCTGGGCTCCGGCGATCCTTCCGCTCAGCCTTCCGAGTAGCTGGAACTACAGGCGCGTGCTACCACACCCGGCTAATTTTTGATTTATTGTAGAGATGAGGTCTTGCCAAGTGGCCCAGGCAGGTCTCGAACCCGCGGGCTCAGGCAATCCACTCAGCCTCCCAAAGGCGCAGGATTACAGGCTGAGCCACCGAGCCCGGCCCCACATCTTTCAAACAAAAAAATAAAAATTTTTTTTAAAAGAAAGGAAAATAAATAAATTCATATTCAAAATTGGTCGGGCACACAGTGGTTACACCTGTAATCCCAGTACTTTGGGAGGCCAAGGCAAGAGGATCACTTGAGGCCAGGAGTTCAAGACCAGCCTGTGGCAACATGATGAGACCTTGTCTCTCTGAAAACAAAAAATAGATTACCTGGGCGTGATGGTGCACTCCTGTATTCCTAGGTACTTGGGCAGCTGAGGTGAAAGGATCGCCTGAGCCCAGGAGGTTGAAGCTGCGATGAGCTGTGATTATACCAGTGACTCCAGCCCGGGCAACAAAGTGAGATCTGGACTCGAAAAAGAATGATAATAAAATAAATAAACTTATATTCAAAAATAAATAAAGGAATCTAAAAGCATGAAAAGCAAGTGAACGACACCGAGTCAGGTCCTCCGTGGCACTGGCCACATATCAAGTACCCAGCACTCACATGAGGCTGGTGGCTACCATTGGGGCCAGCGCAGACATCCAACATGCCCATGGCTGCAGAGGACTGCTTGTTTTCCTGGATTTGCGTTGACATCATCGGAGTGGGTGTCAGTTGAGCACCGTGACTCTCTCAGAAAAGGGGACAAAAGGGACACGGTTAGAAGGGGCTGGATGCTTGGGATCCTGGCGCTGTCCCCCCATGCCTCCTGCTGTCTTCTTTGTCCTCTGAAGTCTAGGTTAGAACAGTCTCTCTCCCACTGCAGGGACGTATGACAGGCACCTCCTGGCTCAGGTTTCAGACCCAGGATCCTCCTGCAAGAAGAGCAGAGGCTGGCCCTGACTCTGGCTCCCCTGTTCCGGCCTGTGGACTCACCTCCAGGCACTGAGCCAAAAGAATTTCCCTGGGAAGGGAGGAGCTGGAGTCTAAGGAGGGATGGGAAGACCCAACCGAGGTTGATGAGAGCCCTGAGACGAGCTGCCCGTCCTGCATGAGCGCCCTCTTTCATGGTGGGAGAAACAACCTTCACTGTCAGCGGGGGAGGGGGTGGTGCTCGGATGTCACCTGCCGTCACTTCTTCTGTGCCCCATGCACACTGACATACAAAACTCACGGGAGGTTCATGGAGAGACAGAGACAGAGAGACCCTCTGTTTCTCCACAGACATCCTTCCCCACAGCCCCTAAGCTTGTGCAAATCATCCCACTCCAAAACGCACCTGGCCTGGGAACTGGATTCCTAGATATGTGTGATCTCTCTCACTGACTTGTCCACTGCTTCTGCAGGTCGCTCCTGTAGAGTCACTTGTTTGGGTTTACACCATCGAGTGGGTGGGTGACTTCCAGAAGTGTAGGAATATACCACCAGAAAAAGCAAGAAAGCCCTGGATTCGCTTCACCGGTTTTCACTTGATTCATTCATTTCATTTATTTAGATTTTTTTTTTTTTTTTTTTTTGGAATTGGGGTCTTACTATGTCTCCCAGGCTGGAAGGTAGTGGCATGATCACAACTCACCACAGCCTCAACCTCCTGGGCTCAGGCGATCCTCCTACTTCAGCCTCCTAAGTAGCTGGGACTACAGGAACGCACCACCACACCACCACGCCTAGCTCATTGTAAAAAATATTTTGTGGAGATGAGGTCTCACAATGTTGCCCAGGCTGGTCCCGAACTCCTGGGCTCTAACAAGCCACCCGCCTCTGCCTCCCAATGGTCTGGGATGACCACACCTGGTTTTTATTGTGGATTGGGGAAGCACATGGGGCGGGGGGGAGGGGATGTCAACAGTGTACCCCTGGCATGTAAAAGAAAGGTCTGTGGAGGCCCAGGGGGAAGATGGAATTCATAAAATCCGAAGACAAGCAGCGTTAGGGAGTCCAAATCCCCAACAGATACAAGAATCCTCATATTATTCCCAAAGTCAAGTTCTCCAGACTCTGCTCAAACACGGCAGATGAGTTTCATGTTGATCCAGGGATCGCCGGGGATCAAATCACCACCACTACCTGCCCCCAGACCATACAGGGCCCGTATGTAGATGAGAGGACACACCTCTGTGATCAGCGTCTCGTAATCCCTCACCGTCAAAGGGAGTGCAGACATGCCCTTTGGTCACATTTCCGTTGCTTGGCACGTCCTTGGCCTTTTCCTCCCACAATTACAGGCTCAACTTCTCTTCCTTCTGTGGCACGATTCTTGAAAACGATTTGTTTCTCTCTGCTGCCAAGTTTCAAAAGTGTGGGTGGTGGAAGTGGACACAGGCAGCATTTCTATTGTGGCAACGACTGTCATTTTCGTATTAAAAGCCACCTCTCGTCATCTGATACAGCCTCAAGAGCCAAAACTCTGGCAGAAGTAAAGCTGTGGAGGTAAGTCAAAGATACCAGTTCTGTCTTTTCCAAGGGCTGGAACAGGATGTCTGTGTCCCCTCCCAAGTCCAGTAAACTTGTCCCAGCTGTTTGAAGCCCCATCAGAACCACGTGGAGGATGGCACGTCGAACATATCCCAACACTGAAAGCACACTTGCTTCCCTTGGGCATACGACAATGAGAAGACAGGGAATAAAAAATAGCCCTGGCGGGGCACAGTGGCTCACGCCTGTAATCCCAGCACCTTAGGCAGCTGAGGCAGGAGGATCGCTTGAGGCTAGGAGTTTGAGACTAGCCTGGGCAACATAGCAAGACCTCACCTCTATTTTTAAAAATCAGAAAAATTAGCCGGGTGTGGTGGCACATGCCTATAGTTCCAGTTATTTTGGAGACTGAAGTGGAAGGATCATCTGAGCCCAGGCAGTTGAGGTAGCCGTGAGCAATAAACATTGTGACCATGCCACTGCACTCCAGTCTGATTGACAGAATGAGACTTGGACTCAAAAAAAAAAAAAAAAAAGAAAGAAAGAAAAGAAAAGAACCCTGACTTCAAGGAAAGCATATAGCGTACAGTATTTCAATCGTGTTGATTTTTTAAATGAAGAGAAAAGAATTCTGGATATATCAAAGCTGCTATTGTCAGAATTGGAATTCATTCTAAAACTTCAGAATGTTAGAATGTATTAAACTTCTAAACAGAGTAAAAATATGAATTCTCTGAAAGTCAAAGATAGACTAGAAGCTAATATTTGCTTTTTTTGAGATGGAGTCTCACTCTGTCACCCAGACTGGAGTGCAGTGGCACGCTCATGGCCACTGTAGCTTCGAACTGCTGGGCTCAGGCGATCCTTCCACCTCAGCCTTCCAAGTAGCTGGAACTACAGGTGTCACGACACCCAGCTAATTTTTTGATTTATTGTAGAGATAAGGTCTCTCCAAATTGCCCAGGCTGATCTCGAACCTCTGGGCTCAGGCAATCCTCTCACCTCCGTCTCCCAAAATGCTGGAAATACAGGTGTGATCCACCACACCTGACTAGAACCTAATATTTTAAAATACGTATGGGCATCAAATGATTAGTGGCAGTGACTCTTAAGAGAAATTTCAGGAATCACTCACGAATTGCTCAGTGTTTCCAATCATCAGTGGTTACGGAGAAATTTCTAAACCTCTTCTGATTAAGCGCTTAGTGATTCTTTGTAAGAGGCAGCTTGTATTTGTATGGTTCATTGAAAATCTACTTTCATATCTTGGAGTTGGAAATTAAAAGATAAAGGATCTTAGGTGAAAGAACAGATATGTTATTTGCAATTTGGTACTAGATTTTTTCTTTTTTACTGTTTTTTGGTTTTTTCCTCTCTGAAGGTTGGGTCAACCTATCTCTCATTCTTCTAAACCCCAAGCTTCCTTCTGCTTTCTCTCCTTCTGACATTCATCTCACTTCTCTTTTTTTTCCCTGACTCTCCTCCCATACCTCTCACCTTAAACACCCTCTCTTCCAAATTATTTTATTTTTAAGGTGAGTGGAATTAGCCATGTGCTGATAATGGAAAGATTCCCAGAATACATTATATATATATATATATACACACACTTTTTTTTTTTTCTCTGTAGAGACAGGGTCTTGCTTCCTGACCTCGAGCAATCCTCCTTTTTCAGTCTCCCAAAGTGCTGGCATTACCAGCATGAGCCACCATGCCCAGACTATTATATTATTTTTTTACTTAAAAAAATTTATTTTGGGGGGGGTAAAGTCAGGGTCTCACTATATTATTGCCCAGGCTGGTCTTGAACTCAGCCTCAAGTGATCCTCCCGCCTTGGCCTCCCAGAGTGCAGGATTACAAGCGTGAGCCACCACTTCCAGCCTCCTCTCTCACAATTAAGCACCCTATTACAGTCCAGGGCCTGTAAAAGTCACAGATGGCTCGACTCCATAAAAAATCAAAGCTATGTTCTGGGCCAGCTTGTGGATTTGGGGCCCGGCTTTGGAAAGCCACCAGTGCATGAAGCATGTTGACTTAAAGCCACCTCCCGAGGGCCTGGCTGCCCGCATGGCCGAGCGGAGAGAGCCAGCCCACTCCCTGCACAACCCAGAAAGTGCATTCGCTTCTCACCTCCTGCTTTCAAATCCTAGCTCCATCCTGTCCTTCGTGGCTTTTCCACCAAAGCGATTTAAATATGAATCTCCTAACTTTGTTCTCGTGTGAAAAGAGGACAAAAACCAGTTTCAGCTCCCAGAGGCACCCTCTGCCTCCGGATCCAGCTCCATTTTTAAAATCAGCCTGAAACACTAGACACTTGATCCAATAAATCAGGTGTCGGGAGTCAAAGGTGCTGGTCTCTGGGGGTTGGTTTTCAGGTCACATATTATGCTTACCCTAGAAAATATGAGATGTGTGCTAACGAATTCACTCTGGGAGCAGACGGGAGGGCAGAAGACAAGTTCTCCATTGTGAATTCAGTCGGGATAGAGGCCCCGGCCCCGGCTCCTTTTTGGGGACTAGGACTTCTGTTCTTTGAGGAACAGGATTTCTGCTTAGTCACACCCAAGAGAGACCCCCACAGAGCACACCCTGACGGTTCCCCCACCTGCACCCTCTCACGTGGCTGTTTGCTATGTGCCCTGGACAAATTGGGGTTATAAAAACCTTACATCTGCACAGTGCGTGACAGTTTTCAAAGGACTCTCACAGACGTGATCTCATTTGGCTTTTACAAGGCACTATGGCCTCATAGATGGGGATGGGGGGGAGAGAGCGAGAGAGGGAGAGAGAGAGAGAGAGAGAGAGAGAGAGACTGAAAACAAGAACCAGACACAAGGCGGCGGGGTCTTTCAGGCCAGAATAACCTGAATTCAAATCCTGACTTCCATTTCGTAGCTGTGTAGCCTTGGGTAAATTAGTTTATGTCTCTAGGCCTCAGCTTCCTATTTTTCAAATGGGGATTCTAACTGCATCTGCTTGCAGAGTTGTCCAGGGTTAGGGAACCCCTTGATCCTAAAGAAGCACTTAGCATAGCACCTGACTCATGAAAATAAATATGTCTAGCCCACATAAGAGCAGTCTGCAAAAGAATGTCTACATGAAAAGTCATCATATATACATATTAGTTGACAGGGACAAAATCCTGAGTAGACACTGGAATCCAAAGATGCAGATCTTAGTACTTGAAGAGACAATAATTTGTTAGCAACTGAGGCCCTAACACCGTCCCCACCAGGGTCCAGTTCTGTAGGTACGTTTTATCATTTGGTCTAGTGATTAAAATTATGCTGATTATTTATGGGACATTATTTAGAAATAGATACAGTGTTGCTACTAGACTAAGCTGGCCAGAATTAAAAATAAAAACAGGGCTGGGCTCAGTGGCTTAGCCTGTAATCCCAGCACTTTGAGAGGCCAAGGCGAGTGGATTGCCTAAACCCACAGGTTCAAGACCAGCCCAGACAATTTGGCGAGACCTCATCTCTACAATAAATCAAAAATTAGCCAGGCGTGGAAGCGCACGCCTGTAGTTCCAGCTACTCGAAAGGCTGAGGTGGAAGGATCGCCGGGGCACAGCAGGTTGAGGCTGCGGTGGCCGGGAGGGGCCACTGCACTCGTCTGGGCGACAGAGTGAGACTCCAACTCAAAAAAAAAAAAAAAAATAGTTGCAATGTTGCTATTTCATTTTTAGCTATACACTATTCATAAATGCAAATTATGTGTACACTGATTGCTCTGTTGAATTCATTATTCTTGAGTTTCCTAGAGAATTGGCTGTTCTGACATTGGTTTGATTGATTTATTTTTTAAAATTTTTTTTTTTTTTCCGTAGAGACAGGGTCTTGCTATATTGACCTGGCTTGTCTCGAACCCCTGGGCTCAAGCGATCCTCCTGCCTTGGCCTCCCAAAGTGCTGGAATGACAGGTCTGGTTATGTTCTGACATTAGTTTGTTATTCATGCCTGTTCATCCTACTTTATTAGTTTTCTCTGCTGAGATGCACGCAATCTATAGCTACCTTTACCTCCTCACTAATATGAAGCAACTTTATTGACAACATGAGAAATGGAGAATTCTGTTTTTATGGTTTGTCCATGGGTTACAAAAGGCACTACATGATTTGTGATCCATGCTCGCTCAGCTTAAAAGTGAGGGAGCAAATAGCTTCAGTGGGTACACATGTATCCTCGGGTACCAGTTAGCTTTCTTAGGGTATATAGTGGTGACACAAAAAGTCTCATCAGCCTCGAGGAACAAAGCTTAATTCTCATTTATTGTACAGGTCAAATGTTGTGACTCTGCACTGTGTGTCCTCTTCTTTGTGGGATCAAGTTTATCAGGGTCATGTTTTTGAGGAAGGAGAATGCAATGGCGGAACCATGCGGTGGCAGAACCATGCAATGACTCTTCAGTTTCCACCCAGAAGAGGCACACCCCATTCCCACTCACATTGTATAGAAACAGGCCATGTGGCCAAGCCTGAAGTCAGTGTTGGGGAAGTGAACTCATTCACAGGGTGGGGCAGCGTAACCCACATAGCAGGAGTGGGAACATACAATCCCCGCACAGAGGGTAGCCAATGAGAACAATATCACAATCCACTTCACTCTGAATCTTGGTTAACTTTGAGTGACATTTCTAGCTGCGATTTCCTCTGATGGTGTTAGGGCCATTCCTAAGTCTTAGAGAGTATGCAGAGTGACTTACCGTGAGCTCTAGAAGAGAACAGGGGTCCACCAACTTCAGCCCGTGTCCAAGACCAAATGTGACCCACAGAGCCTATAATATTTATTCTCTGGCTCTTTCCAAAAAAAGTTTGTCAATCCCTAGAATAAAATCAAGTTTGATATTGGCCTTGGAACCTGGGTTTCATCTGGTGCAATCCAGTCTGTCTCATACAAAATCAGCTTCTGGAAGTAACACATCTAATCTTAATTCAGTGATTGCTAAACGGTTGAGAATTATTCCTCTAGAATCAGGAGTTCAGAAGCTGATGAATCTCCCCATCCATCTCCCTGGTGATGCACTTACCATACTGGGGGGTAATCACATTTGTATACCTCTATGTACCATAAAGGTCTATGATCATTTTCTTTTTCTTTTTTTTTTTTTGATTTGCTGTAGAGACGGGGTCTCGCTAAGTCGCCGGGTTGGTCTCAAACCCACAGGCTCAGGCAGTCCACTTGCCTCACTCTCCCAAAGTGCTAGGATTACAGACTGAGCCACCGAGCCCGGCCGACTGTCATCATTTTCTTGAGGAAAGAGACTGAAATGTCCCACACTCAGCCCAGTGCTTGACAAAGGGTTTTTATCAATGTTTTTGATTGAATTAGACTAAACTACTGGCAATGACAGAGACTCTTAGGATATCAGCACTCCATTTCATCATAAGTCCCTTGCTCTTAAATAATTTGCCTGAGTTTTTCCAAAATGTGAAAATTTAAACGTTTGTTACTGCAAGGCATCTTTAAATACAACTTAGTTATGTTGACTTGACTGTGTTCACTGAAATCCACTCAACAAAAGGACCAAAAAAAGTAAGAAAACTTTTTTTTTCTTTTTTAGGAATAGAGTCTCGCTCTGTCACTCAGGATAGAGTATAGGGCTCCCTACAGCCTTGAGTTCCTGGGATCGAGTGATCCTCCTTCCTCAGCCTCCCAAAGCACTGGGATTACAGGCATGAGCCACGGTGCTGAGCAAGAAACTCCATCTTAGTAAAATAAAGGCCTCTGTCCCAAAACAAAAATCTGAAGAACATCTACCAAAAAAGATAAAATGTATCCAGTAAGAGAGCAGTATAAGAGTTGACATAAACTGGGCTCGGTGGCTCAGCCTGTAATCCCGCGCCTTTGGGAGGCTGAGGTGAGTGGATTGCCTGAGCCCGCGGGTTCGAGACCCGCCTGGGCAGGCGAGACCTCATCTCTACAATAAATCAAAAAAATTAGCCAGGTGTGGTAGCACGTGCCTGTAGTTCCAGCTACTTGGAAGGCTGAGGTGGAAGAATCGCCGGAGCCCAGCAGGTCGAGGCTGCGGTGGCCTGGAGTGGCCACTGCACTCCAGTCTGGGCGACAGTGAGACTCCAACTCAAAAAAAAAAGAGTTGACATAATTTCCAGAGGATAGGAGAAAAGAAGTATTTGACCACAAAGAGACTGCACAGGGACAGTCTGAGTGTGATGATAAAAAGCTAGCTCTTTTTTTTTTTTTTTTTGAGTTGGGAGTCTCACTCTGTCACCCAGACTGGAGTACAGTGACACACTCATGGCCACCCCAGAGTCGACCTCCTGGGCTCCAGCAATCCTTTCGCCTCAGCCTTCCAAGTAGCCGGAAATACAGCGTGTGATACCACACTCGTCTAATTTTTTATTTGTTGTAGAGACAGGGTTTCCCCAAGTTGCTCGGGCTGGTCTCGAACCCACGGGCTCAGGCCATCCACTCGCCTCAGCCTCCCAAAGTGCTAGGATTACAGGCTGAGCCACCGAGCCCGACCAACTCTAGCTCTTGATGGATACATAACTATGCATTTGTCAAAACCCATAGATCTTTTTCTTTTAAGTGAAAGCTAATTTATGCAAATGTTTAAAAACTCAACCATAATGTTGAGGGATTCCAGGATGAATTTCAGACTGTGACAATAAATCTGACTGTGTTATAGGCATAGGACATGAATCCGATGACAACGGTGGTGAGAAAAATAGCTCACCCAAATAACTAGAAACCAGTGTTTTCCCTAAAAACTGTAAGGACAAAAAAGTTGTAAAAATAAAAAAAAAAGACCCGCATAGACACTGTGGAAAAAAAGAGTTGACATAATTCTCTCAGACCTGGGGTTATCCAGAGATTTCTCCCCAAGGAAGTACCACAGTCCTGAAAGAGTCACCTGTCTTGAGAGACACAATAGAGGGACATTGGGCAGAATAGCAGGATAGTTCCCCCAGCTGACCAGAGGCATCCATGGAGCCGAAAGAGACTCAGACCCTGAAATGCATCACACTCCTTCTGAAAAATCTAGAACAGGCATATGCAGCCCTCAGTCTGCAAGCTGCATGTGGCCCAGGACAGCTAGTAAGGCAACCACACCAAATATTTTAATATCACTTGTTTTTTAGTGTTTGTTTTCTTCGTGACCCCATGCATAGCTCCATTTTTGAAGTTCACCGTCACACCTTCGTCATGACATTGCTTTTTGGCAGCACTACATTGGTGAGCAGCTGATTTCAATTATGAATCACACAAAAAGCCAAAACTGAACAAACATTTCTGACAAGCACCTTGAGAATTCACTGAGAATTGCGACCACTTCCATTGAACCAGACGTTGATAGATTCGTTTTACAAAAACAAGGTCAAATTTCCCACTCATTTTATATTGTTCACATTTTTCTAAACTTTCTAATAAAAAATATTAAAAAGTAAAAGAAGTCTTATGTATACACACTCACTATATTTTATAACTTATGTGCGGCCCAAGACAAATACTCTTTACTCAATGTGGCCTAGGAAAGCCAAAAGGTTGGACACCCCAGGTCTATAGCTCTGTCTGAGGACAAGAGGTAGACATCACAGAAATGGAGGAGCAAACCCCAAATGTCTTAGTCTCCTTGGGCTGCCATAAAAAGCACCACAGACTGGACTGCTTGAGAACAGACATTTAATCCCTCCCAGTTCTGGAAGCTAGAAGTCCAAATCAAGATGTCAGGCTGTGAGGGAAGGGAGCATTCCTGGCCTGTCTCCTTGGCTTAGAGACAACATCTGCCAATCTCTGCCCTCCTGCTGGCATGGCATCTCCCTGTGAGCATGTCTCTATCTCTCACATAGGATTTTCCACAAAGATGCTAGTCATATTGGACGGGGACTACCCTCACTCCAGTATGACCTCGTCTTAACCAATGACATCTGCAAAGACCCAACCCCGAATATGGTCGTATTCTGAAGGACTGGGAGTTAGGCCTTCAGCTTCTGAATTTGGGGGGAACATCATTCAATCTATAATGCACAGAAAGCCTAAGACCTGGGGGTGCACAACGAGCCACCCCAACCTCCTGAATATCAGACGCTGAAGTGAGACATGTCTCAGGACAGCCATCACAATATTAAAGAAGCAATTTGTTCAGGGTAGTTCACTCTGGGTGCCACACAGATCACTCTACCATGCCTCTCTCAGTGCCTCCCCTTGAGGCAGGGACCCTCCTAAAACAAAGAGATAAGGGTCTTCCCAGAATAGAAAAAGAATGTGTTAAGAGAGAAAGTGACCTGGTGTAGTCAATGTCTAAGTGTTCATGAGTCACTCAGTTACAACCCAATCGAAAACGCAGGTTGCCATATAAGGGAGACCAAGGGGCTAAAATGTAATGTAAAGCAATGCCCTGCTGTGTTCAGGGCTCAGCCTTTGGATGTGAATCTGCTGGACCAGGGCCGGCACAAATAAACGCTGCTTCCTGACAAAAAAAAAAGCCTTGGCGTCTCGGTCTCTCTCTGTAAAGGATCCTGCCACACCTTGACTTCATCCTTCCACGTGCTCTACTTGAGCCAGCAGGAAACTTCTGAGACAAAACTGACTCTACAGTGAGTCAGGGAGCCGGGCGTGGGCTCAGCCTGTAATCCCAGCACTTTGGGAAGCCGAGGAAAGTGAATTGCCTGAGCCCGCGGGTTCGAGACCAGCCTGGGCAACTTGGCGAGACCACATCTCTACAATTAAAAATAAATAAATAAAGCATAAATAAATAAAGTGAGTCAGAGTCTGGGTGCAGAGGCTCATGCCCATAATCCCAAAACTCTGGGAGCCCAAGGCAGGAGGAATGGCAGCAAAGTGAGGCCCCAGCTCAAATAAATATGTAAATATAGATAAATAAAATGAATCAGACACACAAAGTCCCTTAGCATAGGATTTATGTGTTGATATTAAAAAAGAGAGAGGAAAAAAATGCTAGGCAAAATAGAAGATAAAGAACATCTATCAAAAGGGAAATTATCTGAGAAAATTTAAATAAAGGTCCCCAGTTGTTTTCCAGAGTCTCAAAGGAACTAAGATTATATAACTTTGAAAAAAAGAGATCATCTGAAATTTACAAAAGGTTGAAGCAAACGTGGTAAGACAGCAAAAAGACCCGGCCGTGTAATATGGCAACACGTGAGAAAGAAAGGGAAGAGAAAAATAAAATCACTACAAAGAAGACAAAAGTCACAGGAGAAGCAACAGAAAAGAAAATAAACAAAATTTAAGACAGCTGCAGGCATGGAGAAACAGTTTGAAGAAATTACACAGAACAGACCAGGCACAGTGGCTCACACCTGTAATCCCAGCACTTTGGGAGGCCAAGACAGGAGAATTGCTTGAGCCCAGGAGTTCAATACCAGCCTAGGCAACATAGCGAGACCTCATCTCTACAAAAATCTAAGGATTAGTGGGTATGCTGGCTCACATCTATAGTCCCAGCTGAGGTAGGCAGATCACCTGAGCCAAGAGGTCAGGGCTGTGGTGAGCCATGATTGTGCCACTGCACTCCAGTCTGGGCAACAGAGTGAGACTCAATTTGAGAGAGAGAGAGAGATTACACGGAGCAAAAATGACATAAAATAATTAGAAGACCAATGGAGTGGCTCTTGCCTGTAATCCCAGCACTTTGGGAAGTTGAGAAGGGAAGATTGCTTGAGCCCAAGAGTTCAAGACTAGCCTATGCAACAAATTGAGATCTCGTCTCTACAAGAAATCAAGGAAACAAGCAAACAAAAAAATTAGCCGGGCGTAGTGGCATGCACCTGTAGTCTCAGCTATTGGGGAGGCTGAAGAGGGAGGATAGGTTGAGCCCAGATGTTCGAGGCTGTGATGAGTGTGATTGTGCCACTGTCCTAAAGTCTAGGCTATACAGTGAAAGCCCGACTCAAAATAAAATAAAATAAAGTTTATTTTAAATAGCTAACATATTTCATTTGCAAGAGTGAAGTTTTTTACTTGAGGCAAAAATATATAGATATTAATTGAACTCTGTATGAGAAGTTCAACTCTGTTGACTTTTCAACTGCACAAGCAGATTGGTCAAGAAGCAGTATACACATTAATGACAAAGTATTTATTTTTCTACCTTTATAACAATTGAGAAATTATTCATAGATAAAATCCAGTCTTTCAGCACCTAAGGAAAACTCAGGGTATTGATAAAATCATGCATTTGCAATGCTGGGCATGGTGGCTTACACCTAGTAATCCCAGCACTCTGATAGGTGAAGCGAAAGGATTGGCCAGGTTTTGTTTTTTTTTTTTTGAGTTGGAGTCTCACTCTGTCGCCCAGACTGGAGTGCAGTGGCCGCTCCCGGCCACCTCAGCCTCGATCTGCTGGGCTCTGGCGATCCTTCCGCCTCAGCCTTCCGAGTAGCCGGAATTACAGGCATGTGCTACCATGCCCGGCTGATTTTTTGATTTATGGTAGAGATGAGGTCTTGCTGCCCAGGCGGGTCTCGAACCCGCGGATTCAGGCAATCCACTCACCTCAGCCTCCCAAAGGTGCAGGATTACAGGCTGAGCCACGGAGCCCTGCGGAATCCAGGGGTTTGAGACCAGCCTGAGCAACATGGCAAGACCTCATCTCTACAATAGAAAAAAAAAAGGCCGGGCTCGGTGGCTCAGCCTGTAATCCCATGCTTTGAGAGGCCAAGGTGAGTGGATTGCCTGAGCCATCCCGGGTTCGAGACCCGCCTGGGCAACTTGGCGAGACCTCATCTCTACAATAAATCAAAAAATTAGCCGGGCGTGGTTGCGCACACCTGTAGTTCCAGCTACTTGGAAGGCTGAGGCGGAAGGATCGCCGGAGGCCAGCAGATCGAGGCTGCGGTGGCCGGGAGCGGCCACTGCACTCCAGTCTGGGCGACAGAGTAAGACTCCAACTAAAAAAAAAAAAAAAATTAGCCAGGCATGGTGGCATGTGCCTGTAGTTCCAACTACTTGAAAGGCTGAGGCAGAAGGATCTCCTGAGCCCAGCAAGTCAAGACTGCGGTGGCCGTGAGCATGCCACTTCCCTCCAGTCTGGGCGACAAGTGAGACTCTGACTCAAAAAAAAAAAAAAAGAAAGATCATGCATTTGCTTTTTGAATCATTTCTATACTCTCATAACAACTGTTTTGTTTTTAAAGTGTATTATTCTCCCAAGACACCACTTTCTCGACAGGAGTTCTCAACCTTGGCTGCACATTAAAGTCATCTGGGTAGTTTTTAAAAAATAGCAACCCTGGACCCATCCCCAGAAATTCAGATTCTGTTGATAAGAGCGGGGAGGCAGGAAAAACCAGCATCTGTGTTTTTTAAATGTCTTTTATCTTTTCAAACATCCTTCTCCCCACTTTGATTTTCCCTTCTGGGAGTCTTCGTTCTTACTACCGTCCCATATGTCTTATAATTTTATATTTTTTAATTCTTTGCCCTTTCCTGTTTTTGTTCTGTCTTCAAGAAGAGTCCTAAATCTAATTTTATATTTTAGCAATTTATTCTTCCACATAACAGAATAATAATTTGACTATGTATTCCATTTCTTTTTTATTGAAAATATTATATATTTCCTAATATTTCTTTTTTTAACATACTATTGTGAAAGGTTCAAACATGCAGAAAAAACTAAAATGATTTCACTGTGAATATATGTGCACTCAAAACTTAGATTTAGACTGGGTATGGTGGCTCACGCCTTAATCCCAGCACTTTGGGAGGCCAAGATGAGAGGATTACTTGAACCCAAGAGTTTGAGATCAGCCTGGGCAACATAGCCAGACCTCATCTCTATAAAGAAAAAAAAAATTAGCTGGGCATCGTAGTGTGCCTGTAAGTCCCAGACACTTGGGAGGCTGAGGTGAAAGGATCACCTGAGCCTGGGAGGCTGCAGTGAGCCATGAGCATATCACTGCGCTCCTATCTGGACGACGGAGACTCCAACTCAAAAAAAAAAAAAAAACAAAACCCTAGCTTCTGCCATCAGCATCTTTTTTTTTTTTTTTTCCTTTTTTGAGTCAGAGTCTCACTCTGTCACTCAGACTAGAGTGCAGTGTACATTCACGATCACCCCAGCATTGACCTGCTGGGCTCTGGTGATCCTTCCGCCTCAGCCTTCCGAGCAGCTGGAACTACAGGTGCATGCTGCCACGCCAGGCTAATTTTTTGATTTATCGTAGAGACGGGATCTCGCCAAGTTGTCTGGGCTTGTCTCGAACCTGCGGGCTTAGGCAATCCACTCATCTTGGCATCCCAAAGTATGAGATTACAGGTGTAACCCACCATGCCTGGCTAAGTCTGGCTGTATTTAGGAGTTACCGAGAATGTTTGAAAAATTATTAATGTGCTGGGTACAGTGGCTCATGCCTAGGATCCCAGCATTCTGGGAGGCAGAGGCAAGTGGATTACCTGAGCCCAGGGGCAAGACCAGCCTGAACAACTTGGTGGGACCTCGTCTCTGCAATAAGTAAAAAAATTAGCCATGCATGGTGATGATTGTCTGTAGTCCCACCTATCCAGGAGGCTGAGGCAGAAGGATCGCCTGAGCCCAGGAGATCAAGGCTATGGTAGCCGTGAGCGTGCCACTGCACTCCAACCTGGTGACAGAGTAAGACTCTGGCTCAAAAAAAACCAAAACAAAAAAACTCATACTGAGGCGATAATGCAGTGGGTAAGGGAGATATCCTGACGTCTGTCATTTACTTTGAAATGTGTCAAAAAAGATGAGTCGAGAGGGAGGTCAGGGACTGGCTAGACAGGCACGTGGTGGGGCAAGTACTAAAAGATGCTGCAGTGACCGTGAGCGTGCCACTGCGCTCCAGCCTGGGCTACAGAGTGACTCTGACTCAAAAAAAAAAAAAGCCGGGCTCGGTGGCTCAGCCTGTAATCCTGTGCCTTTGGGAGGCTGAGGTGAGTGGATTACCGGAGCCCGCAGGTTCAAGACCCGCCTGGACAGCCAGACCTCATCTCTACAATAAATCAAAAAATCAGCCGGGCGTGGTAGCGCACTCCTGTAGTTCCGGCTACTTGGAAGGCTGAGGCAGAAGGATCGCCGGAGCCCAGCAGGTCGAGGCTGCGGTGGCCGGGAGCAGCCACTGCACTCCAGTCTGGGCAACTGAGTGAGATTCCAACTCAAAAAAAAAAAAAAAGAAAAAGATAGAGCCAGGTTTGAGGGCCGTTGTGAATCCTAGCAAGCAGTGTTCAATTCAAGCTCCTATTTTCTGGCTTATGGTACTCAAAGGTCTAAGAAACTTCTTTCTCCACTTGTTCCTGGGAAATCCTCTTGAAAAGCCTTTTTTTAAAAGATCAAACAAATGTCTATGTTCAACCTAAAGTAAGTGCAAGCTGAGCAGATCAGCATGATGCTAACCTCCAGGAAAAGAGCGAACCGTGTCTTACACACTGCTCACACTGGTAGAAAAGGAAAAGAAGTCATCACACAGATTCTACTCAGGATGTCTTCCAACTGGTGGGTTTTCTCTGGGTGTTTTCTTGTGGGTAACAAGAGGAAGTTTCTTGCCTCGCTCTTTGACCGACTTACTGTTGTGGAGATCCGCTCTACTAACCTCCGTAGTTGCCTTTAAATAGTGTCTGCTGTCCAGGCGTGGTGGCTCTTGCCTGTAATCCCAGCACCTTGGGATGCTGAGGCAGGAGGATGGCTTGAGCCCAGGAGTTCAAGACCAGCCTGGGCAACATAGTGATACCTCGTCTCACAACAATTTTTAAAAAGAAAAGAACAAGCCAGGTGTGGCAGCATGTGCCTGCAGTCCCAACTACTTGGGAAGCTGAGGAAGGAGGATCACCTGAGCCCAGGAGATTAAGGTTGCCCCCGAGCTGTGATTGGGCCACTGCACTCCAGCATGGGTGACAAAGTGAAACTCTGACTCAATAAATAAAAATAGTGTCTACTGTCATTCCCCAGTCCCTCTGGTCCTAACATTTACCGCGCCTCGGTAGTGGATGTAATGAGAATAAATAGAGCAGTGTGAGGACCACCTCCCCTCCCCAAGATGGCTGGACTTGGGCACCTCTGGACTCTGGGCAGTGAATGGATTCGATGATCTTAGCCTTAAAGTAAAACATGAGTGTGGATGACTTAACAGCATTTAAAGGCGTTGGTTCCTACCAGGGAGTGTGTCTAAAGTTCCTGCTGAGTAAAACTGTCAAAGGACTTTATACCCAGTCTTTGTTAATTGACCCTAAATGCTTGATCTTCTGTTAGGCAGAAAGAGCGCGGCCACCTAGTAGAAACTTGTGTGTTCGCCAGATTCTGATACTGATTTTTCAGGTCAGCCTGGGTTTCCAGAGTGTCAGCTCAATGGGTCGGCCAGCCGAGGCCCAGAAAGGGTCAGTTCCATGGGCTGGCAAACCTAGGCCAGGAGTGTTAGCTCTAGCGGGCTGGCAAGCCAAGCCCTGCGAGTGTTGTATTCCAGAAGTGTCTCAACTTCAGAGCCTCGCTTTCTGCCCACAGCTTTTCCGGATCAGCCAACTCTCTGGGCTGGCAAGCCAGCCTCCAGGGTACACAGTTCTTCAGCCCCAGTGATCTTATGCAGCTCTTCAAGTCGAAGTTCTTGTCTCATGCCCAGTAGGAATGAGGGACACATAGCCAGAAAGTGAGAAAGCAGGATTTATTGAAAGGGCATAAACTCTCCCACAGTGGGAGGGGACCAGGGGGGTGGCCAGTCTGGGGCCGAAACCTGGTGCTTATATAGCCCTAAGACTCAGCCTATTGACTAGCACTAGTTGTGAGCTGATTGGTTGGCACTAGCTGTGCTGATTGGTCAGTACTAAGGTCAGTACTAATGCTGATCTCATTGGCCAGCCCTTGGCAGCAAGCTGATTGGTTGTTTTTCTATCCCAGCAGTGAGTACTTAAACTCTGACTTGAGAGGCGTCTCAGGGAGTTTGTCTACCGAGTGTATCAACCCAAGTGACCTGCTGGAAGTTGGCTATATTGCAAACGGGGGCCCCAACCTGTCTGTCTGCCTAGCCTTTCTCTAGCTATCTCCTCTCTCAATTCCACCAGCTCGGTTTCCTGAGTGGTGGCCTTCCTGTGGGTCAGTCAGCTTAATGTGTATTGGCTGAAAGTTTTAACCATAGTGCAGGTTTATAATAGATACCACAGTATAATAAAAGAGAATGATGGTTTTTGTTGTTTGTTGGTTTGTTTTTTGAGTTGGAGTCTTGTCCTGTCATCCAGGCTGGAGTGCAGTGGTGCATTCACTGCACACTGCAGCCTTGACCTCCTGGGCTTAAGCGATCCTCCCACTTCAGCCTCCTGAGTGTCTGGGACCACCGCACCTGGCTAATTTTTTGATATTTTGTAGAGACAAGGTCTCGCTATGTTGCCTAGCTTGTCTTGAATTCCTGGGCTCAAGCAATCCTCTCGCCTCAGCCTCCCAAAGTGCTGGGATTACAGGTGTGAGCCAATGCACCCGGCCAAATGCTGTCATTAATTACATCAACTCAGCCGGGCTCGGTGGCTCAGCCTGTAATCCTGTGCTTTGGGAGGCTGAGGTGAGTGGATTGCCTGAGCCCACGGGTTCAAGACCCGCCTGGGCAACTTGGCGAGACCTAGTCTCTACAATAAATCAAAAAACTAGCTGGGCATGATAGCGCGCGCCTGTAGTTCCAGCTACTTGGAAGGCTGAGGTGGAAGGATCGTCGGAGCCCAGCAGGTCGAGGCTGCGGTGGCCGGGAGCGGCCACTGCACTCCTGTCTGGTGACAGAGTGAGACTCCAACTCAAAAAAAAAAAAATTACATCAACTCATATCCAAATAAATGCTCCTTTCCTTTTGTTTCCAGTCGTTTACTAGGAGTCTATTTGTTCTCAATTTTGTTAGATTTCTTAAACAATGGAAATCTTTAAATAGTTGATGTTTGCTAAGTACTGACGTTTCTGCTCCCGTAGACATCAGAATAACTTCTTTTCAAGAAGTTAAAAGAAAGTTCGTGTGTGTGCACACGTCTACCCTCACTTAACCACTACACATTACACAATCAATACTACCACACCTTTTATATTCTAAGCAAACTCCCAAGGGGGAAAAACAATTCTGACTTCTGGGCATATTTTCATTTCTTTTCAATAAGTTCTGCAAATCACCAAACCAGCTGTCTCCCCAGCAAACATGTCAGCAAACCTTGCACCCCTCACTATATGGGAAGGCAAGGCAAAGCCTAATTCCTGTTTCATGTCACTTCATCCTGCTTTAAAGCATGGTGCCTAGGGGAATGGAAAAGAGGGAATGCCTCCTTCCCTGCTGCTGCCTCCTGCATGTTTTTTTCTTTTGAGTACCAAGGCCTGGCCAGGCCAGCGGTGGAGGAGAAGCAATCTCAGGTGCCAAACTGAGGAACTTAAGAGCCTGTGGACGCCATCTTTCCCTCCAGTCACTCAAACCCCTCCATGAAGGAGCAGGCCTCCAAAGAGGAGGCCCAACGAGCGGGGGCTCTTGGTGAGGAAAAGGTACAAAGACAGAAGACACAGTCAGTGGGAAATACTGGGAATAAGGTCCCCAACAGGTGGACATTATTCATCTGGGCTTCTTGGTTCAATGAGCTATGCTGGCTCTGACCCCACCACGGTCGCCATGGAACCCATGTGTTCAAGCCTGCACAATGAGAGGTTGCCAGCTTTAAGACTGAAGTTTTTCCAGTGTTCTTTTTTGGTTGTTTTGGATTTTTTGTTTGTTTGTTTTATTTTATTTTATTTCTTTTTGAATGTTTTTGCTTGTTTTTGATTGTTCTTATCTTACTTTAAAACACAGCTGAAATGCTCCCTGGTTCGTATAGTGTGTGTTATTAGAAACCTTTTGCAACGTGGCATCTTCTGGAAGCTTAGGGCTTTACCAGGGATGACTCACACAGCCAATGTCATCTCATGTTCGTTTTCTTAATGGATATCATCTTACAGATGAAGATTTGAAATACGGGAAGAGCTCAGATGGGCTTGTTTGCACATCAAAATCAGAGAGAGCCCCACATGGCTCTGTCCACATTCCACCCAGATCTTCAGAGCTTACCTTTCTGAGGCCTATTAAAGGGACAAAATAAAATGTTCTATATTTTCAGTGGGGGGACACCAGAGTAATTCTCTTTATCTAAAATTAAAAGGTCACCAGGCATGATGGCTCATACTTGTAAACCCAGCACTTTGGGAGGCTGAGGTGGGAGGAGAGTTTGAGACCAGGAATTCAAGACCAGTCTGGGCAACATAGCAAGACCCGATCTGCACAAAAAATAAAAAACTAGCCAGGCATGGTTGGCACACACCTGACATCCCAGCTACTCAAGAGGTTGATGCAGGAGGATCACTTGAGCCCAGAAGTTGGAGGCTGCATTGAGCTATGATCATGCCACTGCACTCCAGCCTGGGCGACAGAATGAGACCCTATCTTTAAAAAAATTAAATTAATTAAATTTAAAGGTTTCTTTCATCAAAGGCAAGTTTTGTCCCAACCCAACCTATGCTCATTACCCCGTGAAATACATTTTTGATTTAGTGTAAATAATTATGATAGGAAGAGACTAGACTAAGCAGAAGCTATGCAGCTTTATCGTTATGAACTAGAGAAGAATTTCTCTTAAGGAAACACATATTAAAATAGGAACACAGTGCTCTGTTTAGTCTCATGCCAAAGGGAATTAAACAAAAAAAGGCCCTTGAGCTGACGGCATCCAGCATACTGTGTAAAAGGCAGCCTTGCCGTCCATGGAAGCCGTGGACCTGGGAAGGAAGACTTGGTTTCCTCTTTCTGCTGATTAAGAGTGCTTCAGAGCACAGTTCCAGACTCGGAAGGAAGATCGTATCTTGGCCCTGGGAAAGGCTCCATTGTTCCAGTAGTCCTTGTTTCCTTCGCACCAAAAGGAAAGAAACCAAACCCATTCTGGCTTGTCAGCTGTTCAGATCCAAAAGTTCATTCCTTACCAAGATTTTCTGAACTGATGGGAGTTTTTATTTTTATTTTTTTGAGTCCAGGCTGGAATACAGTGGCACAATCAGGGTTCACCTTAGACTCAAACTCCAGAACTCAAATGATCCTCCCAGCTCAGCCTCCTGAGTAGCTGGGACTACAGGCATATGCCACCGTGCCCAGCTAATTTTATTTTTCATTTTTTGCTGGTCTCCAGCTCCTGGGCTCAAGTGATCCTCCCACTTCGGCCTCCCAAAGTGCTGAGATTACAGGTGTGAGTCATCACACCTGGTCCCTGATGGGAATATTTTCAATGATTGACAGCAGGCCCAAGTACCCTAGAGAGAATGAGATCCTCTAATATAATTTTAATCTCAATCACCTTGTACCCTTGGTTGTATTTGTATTCACAAGCTCTAAATTAACGTAGGACTGTAGCTGGGAGCGGTGGCTTACACCTGCAATCCCAGCACTTTGGGAGGCAGATGTAAGAGGATGGCCTGAGCCCAGGGGTTCGAGAACAGCCTGGGCAACACAGTGAGACCTCGTCTCTACGATAAATCAAAAAATGAGCCGGGTGTGGTGGGACACACCTGTAGTTCCAGCTACTTGGAAGGTTGAAGTGGAAGGATCGCCAGAAGCCAGCAGGTGGAGGCTGGAGTGGCTGTAAACATGCCACTGCACTGCAGCCTGGGCAAGAGTGAGACTCCAGCTCAAAAGAAAAAAATTAACACAGGGCTAGACCATTAAACCATTTATGATTTCCTGTCAATAAAATATGGCATCAAGTTAGGTTCCACGAGTTTAGATAGAGTTTTCAACAATTCAGTATATCTATGTGTACATTACTGGTTCCCAGTTTTACTGGAATATGAGCAAAGAATCTGATCTCCAAAACTTCCATTTTTGGGAATTTACTAATTTATTTCTTTGTGGTCCATTACATGACTGAGTGATGTCAATGCCCATAGTCATAAAAAAACATGTATTTTCAGCCGGGCTCGGTGGCTCAGCCTGTAATCCCGTGCCTTTGGGAGGCTGAGGTGAGTGGATTGCCTGAGCCCGTGGGTTCGAGACCCACCTGGGCAGTGAGACCTCATCTCTACAATAAATCAAAAAATCAGCCGGGCGTGATAGCGCATGCCTGTAATTCCGGCTGCTCAGAAGGCTGAGGTGGAAGGATCGCCAGAGCCCAGTAGGCGAGGCTGCGGTGGCCAGAAGCGGCCACTGCACTCCAGTCTGGGTGACCGAGTGAGACTCCAACTCAAAAAAAAAAAAGGAAGAAAAAAGAGAAAAAAGAAAAAACAACAACAACATGTATTTTCTACAGGATATAAAGTCATATATATAATGTTGAAGGTGTGTATTATCCTTTTCAAATCTTATTCTTCTTTATTTTTATCTGCTTGGCCTACTAAACTCCAAAAAAGATATATTACAATCTCCCAAAACAGTTTTCTGTGTTTAAGTTCTCTTTTCATGTCTATGAGTTTTTGCTTTAAGCTTTCATGTTGCTTTGGTATAAAGGCACATGGCTGTAATATATTCTTTTTTTTTTTTTTTGAGCTGGAGTCTCACTCTGTCGCCCAGACTGGAGTGCAGTGGCCGCTCCCGGCCACCGCAGCCTCAACCTGCTGGGCTCCGGCGATCCTTCCGCCTCAGCCTTCCGAGTAGCTGGAATTACAGGCATGCGCTATCACGCCCGGCTGATTTTTTTATTTTTATTGTAGAGATC
>NW_007253285.1:153798-167819 GCF_000164805.1 Carlito syrichta
TTTTCAGATTCTACATCTGAGTGAGACCATGTTATATTTGTCTCTTTGTGCCTGGCTTATTTCACTTAACATAATATTTCAAAGTTTACCCATGTTGTTGCAAATGCTGGGATTTCCATCCGTTTGTGGTCAAATGGTATTTCATTGTACATATACACCATATTTTTTTTATCCACTCATCCATTGATGGACATGTAAGTTGATTCTATATCTTGGCTATTTTGAATATGCTGCAATGAACATGGGAGTGTAAATAGCTCCTCGAAGTGGTGATTGCATTTCTTTTGGCCATATACCCAGTGATGATCTTATGGTAATTCTATTTTTAATTTTTTAAGGAACCTCTCTATGATTTTCAATAATAGCTGTACTAATTTACATCTCAACAGTGTGAAAGAACTGGGTTTTCTCCACATTCTCACCAACCCTTGTTAAAGGCGTGGGATTGCTAATGGTGAGCCACCGAGGCCAGCTATAATATATTCTTATGTCTTATATAATATTTCTCTTTGTCCCAGTACAGATATGTTGTTTGTTTTTGAGGCAAGGGTCTCACTTTGTCACCATCACGGCTCATCAAAGCGTCTACCTCCTGGGCTCAAGTCATTCTCCCACCTCAGCCTCCTGAGTAGCTGGGACTGCAGGCACACGCCACCACACCTGGCTAATTTTTAAAATATTTTTGTGGAGATGAGATCTCACTATGTTGCCTAGGTGAGTCTTGAGCTCCTGGGCTCAAGAGATCTCCTCCCTCGGTCTCCCAAAGTGCTGGGGTTACGGGCATGAGTCACCACGCCCGGCCCAGATATGTTTTTCTTGAAGCTCTATATAGCTTCAAATCTCCTTTTAAATCATTTGGTTAAATGTCATGAAAGTTATCAAACATAAACGGAGCAATATTTTCTCTGAATTATTGTGGGCAAAGACTGGGAAAACTTGAGAGTCGTGTTAAGGAAGTAGAGTGTGTGTGTTAATGATTCTTGAAATCAATTTTTTATTCTATTTGTGTAATAAACTTGAAATAATTTTCAAAATAAGTGAATGATTTTCTGGTTTCTAGTCCATGTTGAAAGAATAAAGTAAAAGCTATCATTCTAGAGGAGAAACATACCTATTGTTACCACCACCTTTCCCCACCGTCCATTCTTTATCTGTTCATCATCAACAATTTAATCTGGAAAACAAAGCGGGTGTGACTAGCCACTGTCTCTGGGCAATAATTAATTTCTTGAGGCACACCCCTATCTAGTCAGCCGTATTGTTTTTCAGAAGCTGTGGAGTCATCACAATTCTAAAGGAAGAAGCAACATAAATGATATGACTTCTTCTTGGTGACCTCTTTCCTGCCTAAGGGAACAGCCTAACTTCAGCTTGAAAAGGTTGGAACAAACGGATCCTTTTTTATCAATATTAGAAATAGGAAGTTGAGAAAGACTTTAGAGACTGGACACTATAGGGCATTCTTTTGGTTGACAAGTTGGATAAGTTGGTAAATTTTAAAAAGTCAATGCTGCTTTACTTTTTTTGACTTGAATTTCTGAGAAATAGAATAATCTCTGCTACTTTTTCAAGCAACAAACAACAACATTTGTTTTTGTTTTTGTTTTCTTTCTTGTTTTTGAGACAGGTTCTTACTATGTTTCCCAGGCTGGTCTCAAACTCTTGTCCTCGAACAGTCCTCCCACCTCAACCTCCCAAATGCTGGGATTACAGGTGTGAGCCACCACACCTGGCCAGGCATCAGCATTTTGTCAGTCCATAGCCACATTCTCATCTAGCCTTCAGGCAACGAACCTGTAAACACGAGTGGAACATTTCCAATATTCCTCTACCCTAGAAATGACAGTTAATGCATTTCTACCCATTGTATACTTAGGCGGGGACCATGAAAGCCACTCTGTCACTAAACGGCCTTTATCAATTTTGGTGACAGCTGGAAGGAAGTCTTTAGAACTGTCTCTAGAGGGTGCATTAAGATGTCAAAGGCATTGCCACTTTTAGCAGGAATCTTGGAGGTGGTAAGTTCACACATGCCTGAAAGATGTTTAATTACTAATCAAGCAAACAGAAACAAGTTGGTCAGGGGGACTGCGGATGGTACCTTTTCTGTTCTCACAGACTAAGCTCTTCACATTTCTCCAAAAAGTATTTAGAGATTACTTTTTATTTTTTTTAACCAATATGAATGTTCTAGAGACAGAACACCTAGGGAGGGAAAACATGCAGAGAAGAAAGTAATTCATGTTTAAGAATGATAATATAGGCCGGACTCGGTGGCTCAGCCTGTAATCCCAGCACTTTGGGAGGCTGAGGTGAATGGATTGCCTGAGCCCGCGGGTTCGAGACCCGCCTGGGCAACTCGGCAAGACCTCATCTCTACAATAAATCAAAAATTAGCCGGGCGTGGTAGCATGCATCTATAGTTCCAGCTACGTGGAAGGCTGAGGCGGAAGGATCGCCAAAGCCCAGCAGGTCGAGGCTGCGGTGGCCGGGAGTGGCCCCTGCACTCCAGTCTGGGTGACAGAGTGAGACTCCAACTCAAAAAAAAAAAGATAATATAATTTCATGTGTCTGTCCTCTTATATAAACCTAGAGCAAGGAGAGAATTGACACCGACTATAGTCCTGGAGACTGGGGAGTCCGAGGCAGGAGGATCACTTGAGGTCAGAAGTTCAAGACCAGCCTGGGCAGCATAGGAAGACTGTCTTAAGAATAAATATGTATTTTTTAGAAAAAAGGAAAGAAATTCTTGGAAACTTCAATACATCAAGAGGTTTTATTTGATTCCATGAAACTTCAATTATTATAGGCAAATTTTCCCCTCAATGAAGTAAAAACAATTACAATTTATTTTCATCTATTTCTCTCTATATTTGATGATGAATCTGCTTCAAAAACTGTGAAAAGTCATCTGTAAACCCATCCTCACAGTGGCATTAATCAGAACAGCCAACTGGTGAAAGCAACCCTAGTGTCCATCAACAGATGAACGAATAACCAAAATTTGGTACAAACATAAAACAGTATATTATTTAGCCTTAAAAGGGACGGAGATTCTGACAGATGCTACAACTTGCCTGAAAGTTGAGGGCATTACGTGAAGTGAAATGAGCCAGTCACAAAAAGACAAATACTTCGTGATTCCACCCAGAGGAGATACTTAGAGTGGTCAAAATCACAGAGACAGAAAGTGGTATTTGTCAGGGGCTGAGTGTCGGGGAATGAAGAGTTATTTAATGTGGAAAGAGTTTCAGTTTTACCAAATGAAAGAGAGTCCTGGAGATGGTTGGTGGTGATGGTTGTACAACATTATGAATGTGTTTAATGACATTGAAGTGTACACTTAAAAATGGCTGTTGGTAAGTTTTATGTTATATATATATTTTTTACTATGGTTAAAAAAAATTTTGAGTACTTGTTCTGGAGAAGGAGGTAAATGTCCTCAGCAGAAGTAAAGAGAACTCACTGTTATTCCATTCCCTTCTCTGAGATCGCTGTTATTGAAAGAAGACAGCTTTTTGAGCTGAGCATGATGGCTCACACCTGGAACCTCAGTAATTTAGGAGGCTGAGGCAGAAGGATTACTTGAGGCCAGGAGTTTGAGACCTGCCTGGGCAACACAGCAAGACACCATCTCTTTAAAAAAAAAAAAAAAAGATAAAATAAAATAGAAATAGAGAGTAAAAAAAAAATAGCTTGTGGTCTACCATAACTCATTGAGACAGTGGTGAAGAGTCTGGGATATGTGTGTTTTTCATTTAAATTAAACTGTGTCTTCCTGGGTCAAGCCTAGATTCAAAGTATTCAGAGAAAGCAGAACTTCATGGGATATTTTGAGTCCAAACAGAAACAGGAAATTCCAGGGACCTCTGGAAAGAGAGCAAGTTCCCTTGAGAAGTTCTCACTTAGTTTTCCATATTGAATGAGTTCTGAATGACATCCTGAAACACATGCGAACAATCTCAGTCTCTACATATCCTCAATGTTGAGTCAAGTTCAAACAACTCGGAATTATTTTAAGACGGAGAGCATATTCATTGCAAACAGGCAAAGTTAAATTCGATCCTGATCACAGAAAAGATAAAAGTGGCTATTTATATTATTTATGAGATCTTGCCTACCCCAAAAATGCAACCACTGAAGTCATTCCATTAAGCATAATATCTTGAAGTTCTTTATTAAAATCAATACCCTATAAGCCACACGAGGTGACACACATTACCACCCAGAATTGTAAATCAGCTGACAAGGCTAATTATTTATCAGATAATGGAATAGAAATGAGAAAAAAAGGAGAATGAGAAGGAACTTCACACTTTCTGTGTCTTCCGCATTCAGCTAAGTGTTTTGGGTTTTTGTTTTCTGTTTTTTTGTTTGTTTGTTTTAGATTAGAGAACATAGCTTATTTAGAAAGTAAATTAGAGAAAGAGAGAAAGAGGTGATTCACCTCCCCAAGGTAGGGGAGGGGGCCAAAGCTTTAGAAAACGTGGCCACACCATAGCTTAGCAAGGCCTGTTTTTGTTTTACAGAGACAGCTCGGTTGCTTAGGCTGGAGTGCTGTGGTAAAATCAAGGATCACCGTAACCTTGAACTCCTGGGCTCAAGTGATCCTCCCACCTCAGCCTCCCGAGTAGCTGGGTCTACAAGCACACAACACCACATCTGGTTAATTTTTAAATTTTTTTGTAGAGACGGAGTCTTGCTTGAGATCCCGGCCTCCAGCAATCCTCCTGCCACAGCCTCCCAGAGCACTGGGATGGGATTATAAGTGTGAGCCGCAGTGCCAAGCCTCAATTTTTTGTTTTTTATTTTTTTAAATGTTGTGGCACTATCATGACTCACCGCAGCCTCAACCTCCTGGACTCAGGCGATCCTTCTGCCTCGGCCTCCCATGTAGCTAGGACTACCGATGTGCACCACCACACCTGGCTGATTTGTTTAATTTTTTTTTTAGAGACAAGGTTCTCACTATGTTTCCTAAGCTGATCTCGAACTCCTGGCCTCCAGCAATCCTCCCCACGTAGCCTCCCAAAATGCTGGGATTACGGGTGTGAGCCACTGTGCCCAACCTAAGTTTTTTTATGTAACATTAAAAAATTAAATCCTCATGACATTTTGATTAATTGGATATTACTATTTTAAAATTTTTACAGTTAGAAGAATTAAGATGTTAAGTAACTTGTCTACAGATTTACAGTTATGAAGCACCTGGTTTTGAATATAGATTTTTTTTTTTTCTTTTGAGTTGGAGTCTCACTCTGTCGCCCAGGCTGGAGGTCAGTGGCACGCTCACGCCCACCACAGCCTCGACCTACTGGGCTCCGGCGATTCTTCCGCCTCAGCCTTCCAAGTAGCTGGAACTACAGGCATGCGCCATCATACCCGGCTAGTTTTTTGATTTATTGTAGAGATGAGGCTGGTATCAAACCCATGGGTTCAGGCAGTCCTCTCACTTCGGCCTCCCAAAGTGCTGGGATTATAGGCGTGAGTCACCGCACCCGGCATAAATGTAGATTTAACTAACTCCAAACCCTGCCACGGTTAGTATTCACCCAGAGTTTGAAGGAGAAAGTGAATGCAAAAGGAACAGAGCTGTACTCCTCAACAGAAATAGAATGCAAGGCACATATAGAATTTTAAATGTTTTGTAGTCACATTTTAAAAAGTATAAAGATGCCAGGTATGGTGGTACACACCTGCAGTCCCAGCTACTTGGGAATCTGAGAAAATAGACGTGGAAAGAAACGAACAAATAGGAATCACGTGAATAGTTCCACAATGGGGAACCAATCCAGAGTCTTGTAGAATTCAGCATGGCGTTTCCTGGACCCACCTGTGCAGTGACTGACTCTGCTGGAAGGATTGATTCAAATATGTCAGCTGGGCTTGGTGGCGCATGCCTGTAACCCCAGACTTTGGGAGGCTGAGGCAGTAGGATCACTTGAGCCCAAGATTTTGAGACCAGCCTGGGTAACAGTGTGAGACCCCGTCTCTAATTTTTAAAAGAATTTGTTTTTTGAAAGTAAGGGAAGGAGCTTTAATTTAAACCAAAATACACATTCCAGAGAGGGAAGAATAGATGATCTCCAAGAGGTGGATGCACTCAGGCTTAGAGAGTGCTGGCTTTTGTCAGAGAGAGAGAGAGCGAGCAATTTTTAAAATAATTTTAAAAATAATAATGTCACAACTTACAAGAGGGAGGAATCCAAAAAAAAGTGGAATTATCTCTTGGAGGGTGGGCACCTTGTAGTACAGGTTACCCCCATTAGGTACGGGTTCTAGGAACCCACTGGCATCAGTGTACCAGCTCGTGAATTTTTGAGGGGGAGATTCTTTTTTTTTTTTTTTGAGTTGGAGACTCACTCTGTCGCCCAAACTGGAGTGCAGTGGCCACTCCCGGCCACCGCAGTCTCTACTTGCCGGGCTCCGGCGATCCTTCCGCCTCAGCCTTCCGAGTAGCTGGAACTACAGCCGCGTGCTACCACGCCCGGCAAATTTTTTGATTTATTGTAGAGATGAAGTCTCTCCAAGTTGCCCAGGTGGGTCTCGAGCCGGCCGGCTCAGGCAATTCACTCACCTCAGCCTCCCAAAGCGCGGGATTACAGGCTGAGTCACCGAGCCCGGCCCTTATTTTTAATGACATTATACTGAGCCATGAGAACCTAGTTTTCTTTTTAAGTATTGTACTCTTAAATACAAATCACATCTAATTTTCTGTTTCAGAATTTGGCCAATTCTCCTCGTCATGCCATTGGTCAATAGATTCCAGATGCCAACCTGTCTCACTTGTTCAAAACAGAGGAAGTGTTTGGCAGCTCCAACCTTGAGGACTTTTCTCATCTGCGGCTGATTCCTCAACAAAAGGAGTCTGGCAAGCAGAGAGCTGTCCAAATTTAACCTGACACCTGTGTCCCGAGAAACATGTTTACACATGTGTTTAGCAGTGCTGCTCACAAAAGAAGCCATCCATGTGCCTGTCAACAGTAGAGTGATTCCAGGATACCAGTTTTCCATGCCACGGACCATTCCACGGCAAGCAAAGTGAATAGACCAGGTTACACAAACCCCTACAACTGAGTTTCAAAAACAAGATTGAAGCACAGAAGCAAATCACACAGCATGATTCCATAGAAAGCTTCCAAACAGGCAGATGTTCACAGCTGTGAAGATGAATCAACCCTAATACCCATCAACCAATCAGTGGATAATGAAAATGTGGTGTAGCTGGGCATGGTGGCTCACACCTGTAATTCCAGCACTTTGGGAGATGGAGGTAAGAGGATTGCCTGAGCTCAGGGGTTCGAGACCGGCTGGGCAACTTGTTGAGACCTTGTCTCTACAATTAAAAAAAAAAAAAAGGCAGCCAAGTGTGGAGACACACGCCTGTGGTTCCAGCTACTTGGAAGACCGAGGCAGGATCACCTGAGCCCAGCAGGTCGAAGCTGCGGTGGCTGTGAGCATACCACTCCACTCCAGCCTGGTCAACAGAGTGAGACGCCAACTCCAGAAAAAGAAAATGTGGTGTAGATACATCATGGAATACTATTCACCCATTAAAAAGAATGAAATAATGTCATTGTCGCAACTTGGATGAAACCGGAGAACATCAACCAAAGTGAACTGAGAAACAGAAAACCAAACACCGCATGTTCTCACCTATAAGTGGGAGCTAAACTAAGGATCTGCAAATGCATAGACCATCATGTCACACCTTGAACAATCATCCTACGACTATAAGAAAGTGATTGGCAGTAGTGGGAAACTGCCGGGGGAGGTAGGATGGGGGGAATACCTCGTCAACAAGGGTGCCTGCATAATGAACATTTGCATACCCAACCTTGAATTGTACCCCCCATCTTTAATATTAAAAACTTAAAAAGAGAGAGGAAGAGAGAGAAAATGGTGTCACAGACACCAGAGACTCAGAAGGGGGAGAAAGAAGGGTGGAGGGATGAAAAAATCACTCATCGGGTACAATGTGCACGGGTGGGGGTGGTGGGTACCCTTAAAGCCCAGATTTCTTCCCATTATACAATGCATCCATGTAACCAAAAACAATGTGTACCCCCTAAGGCTATTGAAATCAAGATAAAAATACAAAATACCTGTGCACCGTGTCGTGACACACACACACTGAAAAGCAAGAACGTGATGAACACAAAATCAGGACAGTGGTTGTCTGTGTGGAGTGTGGGGGTAGGAAGGATGTACCGGCTGGGTGGTGCTCACAGGAAGCTTCTGGAGAACTGGTGATGCTCCGTTTCTTGGTATAGACGGTGGCGTTAAAACTGTTTGTGTTGTTTAAATGCGACGTATATATTTGCACCTGTCCTGCTTGTGTATTTCACTGTGAGATAATGTGTCCACGTTCTGACTGGTGGGGCCGGTTCTCGAAGGCATCTACCCTTTGATGTCCTACTATTCTGGTTTATTGGTCTGTAATAGATCCTGCATTAGCTGGACTCTGGAATTCAATGCTGCTTAAAATATATCGATTTCTTTGTCAGCGAGGCGGTTTTGAGTTGGCAAGACATTTGAGACAGACACAGGATTCCTGGAGCCTCAGAAGGGCCATCAGGGAGGAGATACCAGCCTCTGACTCATCCCCACCCTGGCTTCCCACCTGGTCAGTCCACCCTCTGCCCCCCATGAAAGCGAGGTCAGAAAAGCAAGAGGAAGATGGGCAGAGAGGGCTGGGCCTTCATTTATGAAATCTTCATCCTTGTACATCAAAAGCTCCCCAAAATGGGGAGTGAGAGTCCCAGTCGTCCCTTGGGCAGACGGTCATGGAGGAAGCCAATCTGCCCATCATGAACGTGAGTCAGGTTTCCAGACACCCGCCTGGACAGAGGCCTAGAAGGCTCTTAGGCACAGGACTTGCCTTTGCATTGAGTAGACTGGTTTATATGTAAGTGCATGGGGCTGAGAGCTATGGGGTTGGAAGGTCAGGATGGCTGTCGCGGACTCCTGAATTCTCATCTTCCTTGGGAGAACCAGCTGGACAGAATCAAGGTGCAGATCGTTGTTGATTCTAAACAGAGTCACGGCCACACCCATTTTGGTCTCCAGCAATATTCACATTCCTACTCTGCAAGAAATTGTGTGTTAGCCGGGTCTGGCGTCCATGTCTGTCATCCCAGCACTGTGGGAGGCAGAGGCAGGAGGATTGCCTGAGCTCAGGGGGTCGAGACCAGCCTGGGCAACTTGGGGAGACCTTGTCTCTACAACAAAGTAAACAATTAGCCGAGCATTGTGGCGTGCACCTAAAGTTCCAGCTACTCAGGAGACTGAGGTGGAAGGATTGCCTGAGCCCAGCAGGTCGAGGATGCAGTGGCCGTGAGGGCATGCCACTGCACTCCTGCCTGGATGATAGAGTGAGACTCTGACCCAACAACAACAACAAAAAGAAGTCAAGTTTTTATAGAATAGAGATCATGAAAAGAAGAACAAGCCTTTAAACTACCCCACACTGCCAGGCTCGGTGGCCCAGCCTGTAATCCCAGCGCTTTGAGAGGCTGAGGTGAGTGGATTGCCTGAGCCCACAGGGTTCAAGATCCACCTGGGCAACTTGGCAAGACCTCATCTCTACAATAAAAGCAAAAAAATTAGCCAGGCGTGGTAGCGCACACTTGTAGTTCCAGCTACTTGGAAGGCTAAGGCGGAAGGATCGCCAGAGCCCAGCAGCTCAAGGCTGCGGTGGCTGGGAGCGGCCACTGCACTCCAGTCCGGGCGACAGAGTGAGACTCCAACTCAAAAAAAAATAAAAATAAAAATAAATAAACTACCCCACACTAACTTATTCCCAAGAAAAGACATATTAGAAAAGACAGACAGGCAAAACAAGGGATCTTTCAGGGACTCTAACATTGACCTGGACGTGGTGACTGATGCCAGTAATCCCAACACTTCGGGAGGCTGAGGCAGGAGGATCGCTTGAGTCCAGGAGTTTGAGACCAGCCTGGGCAACATAGTGAGAAAATAAAAAAGTAGCCATGCATGGTGGCGCATGCCTGTAGTCCTAGCCAGCATGGTGGTACACACCTGTAGTCCTGACTACTTGGGAGACTGAGACGGGAGGATCACTTGAGGCTAAGGAGGTCGAGGCTGCAGTGAACCAGGATCACATCCAACCCAGGTGACAGAGTGAGACGCTATCTTAAAAAAAATAATCACTTTCAGCCGGGCTCGGTGGCTCAGCCTGTAATCCCGCGCTTTGGGAGGCTGAAGTGAGTGAATTGCCTGAGCCTGCAGGTTCAAGACCCACCTGGGCAACTTGGAGAGCCCTCATCTCCACAATAAATCAAAAAATTAGCCGGGCGTGGTAGCGCGCACCTGTAGTTCCAGCTACTTGGAAGGCGGAGGCGGAAGGATCGCCAGAGACCAGCAGGTCGAGGCTGCGGTGGCCAAGAGCAGCCACTGCACTCCAGTCTGGGCGACAGCGTGAGACTCCAACTCAAAAAATAATAATAATAATAATCACTTTCTATCAATCCATACTTGTGATATTTCTAATGAGATGTCTGACAGTGTTCTCAAATTTCACGTCTACAAAACTGAGCTGCTAACCATCCCTTCCTCCAACCAAGCAGCTCCTCCCAGAGTTTCGACCTTCTCAGTCAATGGCAGCCCCGTCCTTACAGCCCCTCAGGCAAAAACCAAGAGTCGCCCTTGGCTCTTCAGCTATACCCATGACTCATCTGTCAGAGAATCCTGTCAATACTACTCAAGGCAGAGACAGAATCTGGCTGCCACCCATCCCCACCATTGCCACCAGCCTGGACCAGGCCACCACCACCCCCTGCCTATAAACTCACTACACCCCTTGCTACCACCCCCCATGGTCTATTTCAACCCTGGAGTCAGAGTGCTTTTATTAAAGCACAAGGCAGAGCACACTCTTCTCCGGTCAAGCACACCTGACAGCTTCCCATCTCACCTGCAGGACGCTGCTTGGCTGGCAAAGCACCTCCCATGATCTGTGTATGATCTGTGCATGATCCGTGTATGACCTGTACATGACCAGTCCATGATCTGTGTATAATCTGTCTATAATCTGTGCCTGATCTGTTTATGATCTGTCCATGATCTGTGCATGATCTATCCATGATCTGTGTATAATTTTCCATGATCTATCCATGATCTGACCATGAGCTGTGCATGAGCGATTCATGTTGTGTGCATGATCTGTGCATGATTTATTCGTAACCAGTGCATGATCTATGCATGTTCTGTCCATGAGCTGTGCATGAGCTTTCCATGATCTAGCCATGAGCTGTGCACAATCTATGCATAATCTATGATCTGTGCATGACCTGTCCGTGATCTGTGTATGATCTGTTCATGATCTATGTATGATCTGTGCATGATCTATTATCTGTCCATAATCTGTGCATGATCTGACTATTTGTGCATGATCTGTCTATAATCTATCCATGATCTGTCCATCATCTATCCATGATCTGTGCATGATCTGTCCATGATCTATCCACAATCTATCCATGATCTGTGTATGATTTGTCTTTGATCTGTGCATGATCTGTGTATGATCTGTGCATGAGCTATCTATTATCTGTCCATGACCTGCTCATGATCTGTCCATGGCCTATCTGTGATCTATGCATGATCTGTCCTTGATTTATGTATGATCTGTGCATGATCCATTATATGTCCATGATCTGTGCATGATCGATTTGTGCGTAATCTGTCCATGATCTGTCTATGATCTGTGTATGATCTATCCATGATCTGTGCATAATCTGTCCATGGTCCATCCACAATCTATTCATGAGCTGTGCATAATCTGCCCATGATCTATGATGATCTGTGTATCTATTATTTATCTATTCTCTGTGCACAGGTCTATTATCTGTGCATGATCTATGTGTGATTTGTGCATGATCTATCTATTATCTGTCCATGATCTGTGCATTATCTGTTTGTGCATGACCTATCCATGATCTGTCTATAATCTATCCATAATCTGTGTATGATCTGTTCATGATCTGTGCAAGACCTGTCCATGATCTATGTATGATCTGTCCATGATCTATTCATGATCTGTCTATAATTTGTCCATGACCTGTCCATGATCTGTGCAGAAGCTGTGCATGATCTGCCCATAGCCACCCCCACCAACACTCCCGTCTCCATCTTGCCATCCTCCTCCCTCACTTTCTCCAGACATAAAGCATGCCAGGGCTCTGCTGCCTTCTCTCTTTTGCCCTCACCGCCTGTCTGCCTCTCATTTCAGCTCTTTTTGCTACTCAGGGCCCTTCCGGAACATTCTATGTAAAATGCCCAACCAGCTGCCACCCCATGCCTTCCCTGACTCTGCTATCACTTCTAATGTGCCACAGGTTCCCCTCGTCTATCCCGTTGACTCTGCCTCCTTGAGCAGAATGAACGGCCTGTGGTGGCAGCCATCTTTCGCTCGTGACCGTCTCCTTATACCCAGAAGACTGCCCAGCCCACAACAGATGGTCAGCAAATATTGAACAAATTAGTAAATCAACAAATGGACTACTTTCCCCTGCAGACTGTGCCTAGAAAGGCAGCTGTGTGAAAACTCTTCAACTCTCATGTTAAGGGAAGGACTTACAGTCATACAAATATTCTCAACCGTTGCCATCAGCCAAGAGGGCAAAAGTACAGAAAATAAGTCAGAGCACTTGGCCTGGAAGCCAGAAGGGAGACTTCTCTTAGTTCCATTCCACTGGGCAGCCCAGATCTCCTTTAAGAGGCTCAAGCTTCTTCAAAAATAACTGGTTTTCTGTGAGAATCAGTAAGTATAAGCAAAAACAGTCTCCAGAAACTGGGCGTGGAAAGAAAATGTATACAAATAATTGATTGGAGCGTTAGTTGGTCACTTAGCCAAACACAACCTTTAAGGATAAGATGAGAAAATGGAACTGAAACTTGGTCTAAGACAAAGCTCCAGACGTATTTGGGCCAAAGTGTCATCCTGCCATTGTTAGGGGAATTCCCACCGCTGCCAAAGCTTGGCCCCTGGCCAGAAAGGGATTATCTCCAAGAAAGTGTTCCTGCCAGCCTTCCCACCACACCCACCCCTACACAGTGCCCTCTGTATACCCCAGATGCCGTTTTTTATTTGTGCCAATTTGTATATTTTTGAAATATGCTTTTGCAATACGGTTTAGAAAGGGGAGAAAGCAGACGCTGGGGAAGGAGCTTTCCCTCCACTCTTCCTCGAGGCTAGTTAATTCCTGGCACGGGCTCAGCTCTCGGGCAGCCTGGACTCTCCTGCTTCAACACAAAGCCAGAAAGACCTACCTCCCGGCCGTTTGTAAATCTCTTCATGTTTCCTGTAAAATAAAAACAGCTCTTTGTGCATATCCTCCTCTGGATATGCATGGTAGGCGCGCACTACCATGCCCTCTTTGTGCATATTCTCAAATTTACTTTTTTCCCCAAAATTAAATAGTATTTACCCTCTTGCTTCCTCCCCCCCTTCCTTTTTTCTTTCTTTTTTTAATTTTTAAGATTGTTTTGTAGAGATAGGGATCTCACTACATTGCACAGCCTGGCCTCAAACTCCTGACCTCAAGGGATTCTCTTACCTCCCAAAGTGCTAGGATTATAGGCATGGTTCACCAGACTCGACTCTTTTTAAAAATTGTCATGTAGAGGAGACGGTGGAACTGCAACACGAAAACCACCTATTTGTGTTTTCCCCTCTCGGGCAGTTGCCTAGAATCACAGGCTTAGTTGGGCGTCCTTCTATAAAGATATGTTCTTTGGCTGTAGAGCAAGGGATCGGTCTGACCTCGCGTCTGCTGGCCTCTCTCACATTTGCTCTGTCTCTCAGAGTAGACTCAGATTCAAATCACAGTGATCCAGGCAACCCGTTTAGCAAGTCTTGCTTTGTTTTCTTTCGGGATTCCTGGCTGCTGTCCTGCAAGGCTGTTCTGGATTCACCTAGTCAAGGGTGTTTATTTGTTTGTTTGTTTGTTTGTTTGTTTGTTTTTGAGTTGGAGTCTCACTCTGTCGCCCAGACTGGAGTG
>NW_007253285.1:168004-174678 GCF_000164805.1 Carlito syrichta
AGTTGCCCAGGCGGGTCTTGAACCCATGGGCTCAGGCAATCCACTCGCCTCGGCCTCCCAAAGGCACGGGATTACAGGCTGAGCCACTGAGCCTGGCTAGTCAAGGGGTTTTAATTTTGTGGCTCTCGGTGGGACGTTTATTGGATTAGCCGTGACTCAGTAACAGGCAAGGTTGTCTGGAGATTGGCAAAATCCATTGGATAATTCTCAAGTTCTTTTTTATTTGAGTCGGAGTCACCCAGGCTGGGGTGTAGTGGCACAATCACTGCTCACTCCAGCCTTGACCTCTGGGGCTCAGGTGATCCTTCTGCCTCAGCCTCCCAAGTAGCTGGGACTACAGGCACACACTACCACACCTGATTAATTTTTTGCTTTTTTTTTTTTTTGCTGTCTCGGCTGGTCTCGAACTCCAGGGCTCAAGCGACCCTCCCGTCTCGGCCTCCTAAAGTGCTGGGATTACAGCTGCAGCTTTTACTAGGACGCTGTGTGTCTATTTGTCTTGGGTCAAACTGTAAGCTCCTTCTCCAATTAACCCTGAGAACGAAGAAACAGAAGTCTATACCTGACACCTGTGAAGACTCAAGCTATTACTTCAAATAGTCGGGTGAGGCAATTCAGAGGGTGCCTCTTTCAACAGCACAGAGCAAACACGGGTGTTCCAAGAGTTTTGCATAGCTTTGCCTACCAACGCTTGATCTTTTCGAATATATAGAAGAATTTCTCAGTAAAGCTGATTTTTAAAAAACGTTAATCTGCTTCTGCCAAACACAAAAATGGAAAATATATCTAACAGCTCTCAAGGAAACTAAGATAGAACATTAAGTCAAAATTTCTCTGAAACAAATATTTAGGTTGCTTGCGTGAAGATTTCCTAACTTTGGGTACAAAATAATAATACAAAGAATCCAGATAAGAATTATTATAGTTGGGTTTCTTTTTGTTTGGTTGATTTTCTTTATTGTTTGTTTTTGAATTGGAGTCTCACTCTGTTGCCTGGCTGGAGTGCAGTGGCACGCTCATGGTCACCACAGCCTCTACCTTTCTGAGCTTAGGTGATCCTTCTGCCTCAGCCTTCTTTTTTTTTTTTTTTTTTTTTGAGTTGGAGTCTCACTCTGTCACCCAGACTGGAGTGCAGTGGCCACTCCCGGCCACCACAGCCTTGACCTGCTGGGCTCCGGTGATCCTTCCGCCTCAGCCTTCCAGGTAGCTGGAATTACAGGTGCGCACTACCACGCCCGGCTAATTTTTTGATTTATTGTAGAGATGAGGTCTACGCCAAGATGCCCAGACTCTCGAACCCGTGGGCTCAGGCAATCCACTCACCTCAGCCTCCCAAAGTGCTGGGATTATGGGTTGAGCCACCGTGCCCGGCTGCCTCAGCCTTCTAAAAAGCTGAAACTACAGGTGTGCGCCACCACGCCTGGTTAATTTTTGGATTTATTGTAGAGACGAGGTCTCGCCATGTTGCTCAGGCAGTCCTCTCACCTCTGCCTCCCACAGTGCTGGATTACAGGCATGAGCCATCATGCCTGGCTTATTTTTTTGTTTTGTTTTTTTAAGTCAGAGTTTGACTTTATCGCCCAGGCTGTAGTGCAGTGACACAATCACAGCTCACCACAGCCTCAAACTTCTGGGCTTAGGCGATCCTCCTGCCTCAACCTCCTGGGTAACTGAGACAATAGTCGGGTACCACCACACCCGGCTAATTTTTTTTTTATTTTTTGTAGTGATGAGGTCTCGCTATGTTGCCCAGGCAGGTCTTGAACCCCTGGGTTCAAGCAATCCTCCTGCCTTGGCCTTCTAAAGTGCCAGGATTACAGGCTTGAGCCACTGCACCTGGTCTATTGCTGGGTTTCTTGAGGGAGACAGCCTAATCAGGTATTGGTTCTGTCTGGATGTTAAAAAGGCACCTGCCCTAACAGTGTCTGGCACCTGGTTCTTAAGCTGTCCGTCCATCCTGTCCTTATGTGTTTGTTTTGATTTCATCCATTTTCTTTCTGTGCCGAGGCAAAACTCCAAAGTGTTCTGCAAACGTCTGTGGTTCATCCCATTATAGAGGGTGCAAATGAAACTCTCTAATACGTATAGAGCAGTTTAGTGTGGGCCAAGTTCCGCCAGACTCCATTCAAGGGGTTTTGCTGATATAATCAGGGTTATCCCTCAGAGGTACGCATGGAGGTCAGTACTGAAAATGCCACCTCTATTTACAGAGCAGCAGAATGAGACAAGTCTGGATAAAGCGATTTGTTCAAACCCTCAGAATGTGAATGTCAGAGCTGGGCGGGCCAGCACCTGAGTCACTCCCTTACACTGCCTTTGCTTGGGTACATGCTTAGAAAAATCACTATTAAGACGAGGCGTAGGCCGGGCTTGGTGGCTCAGTCTGTAATCCCAGCACTATGGGAGGCCGAGGCAAGTGGATTGCCTGAGCCCATGTGTTCGAGACCCACCCGGGCAACTTGGCAAGGCCTCGTCTCTACCAATAAATTTAAAAAAAAAAAAAAATAGCCAAGCGTGGTAGCACAAGCCTGTAGTTTCGGCTACTTGGAAGGCTGAGGCAGAAGGATCACCAGAGCCCAGCATCGAGGCTGTGGTGGCTGGGAGCGTGCCACTGCACTTCAGTCTGGGCGACGAGTGAGACTCCAACTCAAAAAAAAAAAGACAGGGCATGTTGGCTTACGCCTGTAATCCCAGCACTTTGGGATTACAGTGAGGTGGGGCCATCACTTGGGACCAGTAGTTTGAGACCAGCCTGGGCAACATAGTGAGACCCTATCTCTACAAAAAATAAAAAAAAAATTAGTCAGGCACAGCAATGCATACCTATAGTCTCAGCTATTTGGGAGGCTGAAACGGGAGGACCACTTGAGCCCAGGAAGTCAAGGCTGCAGTGAGCCATGATGGTATCACTGCACTTCAGCCTGGGCAACCAGAGCAAGACCCTGTCTCAAAAAGTAAAATGAAATAATCACAATTAATGAAAGGAAAAAAAAAATTCATATTTAATTTTCAAATCTTTCATATAAATTCAATCCTTTTTTTATTTGAGTCAGAGTCTGTCTCGCCCAGGCTGGAGGGCAGTAGCACACACTAACGACCACCACAGCCTCCACCTGCTAGGCTTAAGCGATCCTTCTGCCTCAGTCTTCCAAGTAGCTGGAACTACAGGCATGCACCACCATGCCCACCTATATATTCAGTCTTAAATTTGGACGAAAGCTTATCACATTTGCACATTCTCTGAGTTGTTCCAGTGAGCAATTCATCCTCCCACTTCACCTAAGGTTTTGTCATTTGGGGAAAAAAAACAGTGCCTGAATTTATGCGAATCTGTCCCAGTTGAATACCTAGTTCAGCTCCCCACTTTTGGATGGTCAGCTTAGGAGTAATGAGCATATATTTTACCCACGTGTAGAATCCAGTTACTCAGAGTGTATGAGAGTCCAGAAACTGAAAGTAAGTCAGCATAAATTGCACAACCCCCAGTGTGTTTAAGGAAAAGTGTGAGTCGTTTCTACTGACAAATAATCAACTTTGGTTTATAAACACATTACACAGGACATTCAAGGAACACCACACAGATCCTGGGGACACAAATACTTTCTATTTTTTACTTTTTCTTCAGATGAAAAATTGTACTATATCAGTATCTACAGTATAATTTTTCATATACATATACATATATATGTATATTTTTTAAACTGGAAGTCTCACTCTGTTGCGTAGGCTGAGTGCAATGGCACAATCAAGGCTCACCACAGCCTCAACCTCCTGTGCTCAAGTGATCCTCCAGTCTCAGTCTCCCAAGCAGCTGAGACTATAGGTATGCATCGCTATGTCTGACTAATTTTTTTATTTTTTGTAGAGACAGAGTCTCACTATGTTGCCCAGGCTGGTCTCAAACTACGGGCCCCAGCAATGCCCCCGCCTCACTGTAATCCCAAAGTGCTGGGATTACAGGCGTGAGCCACTACGCTCTGTCTTAATAGTGATTTTTCTAAGCATGTACCCAAGCAAAGGCAGTGTAAGGGAGTGACTCAGGCGCTGGCCCGCCCAGCTCTGACATTCACACTCTGAGGGTTTGAACAAATCGCTTTATCCAGACTTGTCTCATTCTGCTGCTCTGTAAATAGAGGTGGCATTTTCAATACTGACCGTGCATCTCTCTGAGGGGTAACCCTGATCATATCAGCAAAAGCCCTTGAATGGAGTCTGACAGAACTTGGCCCACACTAAACTGCTCTATAAGTATTAGACAACTTCATTTGCACCCTCTATAATGGAATCAACCACAGACGTTTGCAGAACACTTTGGCGTTCTGCCTTGGCACAGGATGAAAATGGATGAAATCGGCTGGGCTCAGTGGCTCAGCCCATAATCCCAGCACTCTGGGAGGCCGAAGCGAATGGATTGCCTGAGCCAGCGGGTTCAAGACCAGCCCGGGCAACTTGGCGAGAACTCATCCCTACAATAAATCAAAAACTAGCTGGGCGTGATAGCGTAGGCCTATAATTCCAGCTACTTGGAAGGCTGAGGTAGAAGGATCACTGGAGCCTAGCAGGTTGATGCTGGGGTGGCGGTGAATGTGCCACTGCACTCCAGTCTGGGCAACAGAGTGAGACTCCAACTGAAAAAAAAAAGAAAGAAAGAAAATGGATGAAATCAAAACAAGCACATAAGTTCAGGATGGACAGACAGTTTAAGAACCAGGTGCCAGACATCTTTTTAACATCAGATGTGTGCCACCGTGGCTAATTTTTTTTTTGAGATGAAGTCTCACTGTGTTGCCCAGGCTGATCTCCAACTCCTGAACTCAAGCCATCCTCCTGCCTTGGCCTCCCAAATTGCTGGAATTACAGATGTGAGCCACTGCGCCCAGCCGCTTTTTCTATTCTAGCAATAATATCAGTAATATCAGCAGTGTTATCGTCAAACGTCACATGGTGACAAGACTTTATCATGTCCTAGAGAAAGAGATTTCCAGCACCTTCTACATTAAAAGCTTCTTTGAAGGACAAAGACTGTCTCTCATGAATGTATGAAGTTTAACATTTGTATTCCCTCCTGCCGGTAAGCACAAAACACAAAACAGCATTCTCATCTGTGACTTCTGAGATCTGATCCGTGGTGGTAGGTTTTCCCACACCAGCAGGACTGGCTTGTCTTGTTGTATTGTTGTACAAGTTGCCACAAGAATGTAAAAGCTTTTAAACCATACTTGGCACCCATGTTGATAGAGTGAACAGTCCTTGTGAGGTCACGCTATTGTTGACCATGCTTACTTCAGCGATCAGGAATGTGTATCCTGCATTGTTCTTCCAGTGTCAACAAAATGAAGAGAATTTTTAAAACATTTATTCCATCGTCCAAGTACGTTAAATGATTTGAAGTCCTCCATTAAGGTGTAAGCTCCTTGAGAGCAGGACAATTTTCCCTTTGCCATCTTTCTTTGTATCTTTCACAGGACTTAGCCATAGACACGAATTAAAAATACACACTGGGCCGGGCTTGGTGGCTCAGCCTGTAATCCCAGCACTTTGGGAGGCTGAGGTGAGTGGATTGCCTGAGGCCACGGGTTCGAGACCAGCCCAGGCAATTTGGCAAGACTTCACCTCTACAATAAATCAGAAATTAGCCAAGCGTGGTAGCGCGCACTTGGAGTTCTGGCTACTTGGAAGTCTGAGGTGGAAGGACCGCCGGAGACCAGCAGGTTGACCGGAGACCAGCCACTGGGGTGGCTGTGAGTGTGCCACTGCACTCCAGCCTGGGCAACGGAGTGAGACTCCAACTCAAAGAGAAAAAAAATGCACACTGGCCAATCATGGTGCCTCACGCCTGTCATCCCTGCATTTTAGGAGGCCAAGGCAAGAGGATCGCTTGAGCCCAGGAGTTCGAGACCAACCTGGGCAGCAGAGTGAGACCTCATCTCTCTAAAACTAAAAAATAATAATAATAATAACTGGGCATGGTGGTAGCTGTAGTCCCAGTTACTTGGAAGGCTGAGGCAGAAGGATCACTTGAGCCCAGGAGATCAAGGCTATGGTAAGCTGGGATCATGTCACTGCCCTCCAGCCTGGGCAACAGAGTGAGACCCTGACTCAAAAAAAAATGCACACACACAGATACAAGCATATACAGCTGTTTACAGTTGAAGAACAAGAATTGAGTGGTAGTTTAAACTCAGTCCGCTAATGGCCAAGGGCAAAGCCACAGGTGCCGAATGTGCTATTTCAGGCAGATGTTGGCGGAGCCAAGGGCTGGAAAGGTAGCCGCGGACTTCAGACCAGATACCCCAACTCAGAGCCACCTCATCGGAGTGCCTCCGCTCGGGCAGCACGCCCAGAACATCGCGATTCAGGAGGCGAGAAAGCCTTGCGTTTAACCCTCAGATCTTCCTGATCTTCTAATATGGTCTACTCAGTTCTAAACGCAGATGGAAGCCTGTTGAATGTTTCTAATCTCTTAGGTGTCACAGTGAGTAACTTAACATCCCAGGGCACCTGAAGATGGTCAGTTTGGAAAAAAAAAAAGTGGTATTTTCCACATCCATAGTGTATTTCAGGGCAACTGTCCTCGGGAAATGGTTACAAGGGGGAATGGATGGATGGATGGGTGGTTGATTAGATGAAGAGTGTGGGGGGGAGGGCAGGAGGGAGAAGGGGAGAGAGAGGGA
>NW_007253285.1:174698-182053 GCF_000164805.1 Carlito syrichta
GGAGGGAGGATGAGAAAGAAGAAGGTGGGGGGAAGAGAGAGAGAGAGAAAGAATGCTACCCCCTCTTCTATCGGGAAAACTGGCTGACTGGCGGTACCATTTACCAAGGGAGGGAAGGCAGAGCAATCCCGAACAATCCTTACAGGAACCTGTCTTCCCTCTTAGCCATGGGCTCTGCCCTGCGTGTGGGGTCAGCTCTCCCACTGTAGCCGCTGCCAGGCTGTCGGTCATGGCCTGGTTGTTTTGCTCCAGATGCTGCTGATGTGCTCACACAGCCCTGATCACCAACACCACATGGAGGCCTGAGACGCGGTGCAGTGCAGACCCTCCCAGCTGCTGACTTCCTGGCACCACTTGCCGCTGGTGTGGGCGACCCAATGGACCATCCTGCTATGCACAAGTCTGTTGGCTTCTTCAAATCCATATGGTTTAACTCTGAGAGGGCCAAGTGTCTGATGATAAACCACCTTTTCTCTCTTAGTGCCCCTTTTACAACTTTTTTTTTGAGTTGGAGTCTCACTCTGTTACCCAGGCTGGAGTCCAGGGGCCTGCTCATGGCCACCCCAGCGTCGACCTGCTGGGCTCCAGCAATTCTTCCACCTCAACCTTCCAAGTAGCCGGGATTACATGCACACACCACCACGCCTGGCTAATTTTTTATTTATTGTAGAGACAAGGTCTCGCCAAGTTGCCCGGGCTGGTCTTCAACCCACTGGCTCAGCCAATCCACTTGCCTTGGCCTCCCAAAGTGCTGGGATGACAGGTTGAGCCACCAAGCCCAGTCTTTTACAACTTTCTAAATTTTAATTTGTATTGTTTTTACAGACCAGATCTTGCTCTGTCACCCAGGCTGGAGTACAGTAGAGGGACCATAACTCTCTTAGTGTACCTTTAATTCGAGTGTAATCAATGTTTAGGTTTCACGTGGAGTTGCAAAATTACCTGACCGATGAACTGAGTGTTTTTGTTTGGTTGGTTGTTTGTTTTTGAGTCAGAGTCCCACTCTGTCACCAGGCTGGAGTGTAGTGGCATGATCACAGCTAACACAGTCTCGACCTGCCGGGCTCCGGTGGTCCCTCCACCTCAGCCTTCCAAGTAACTGGAACTACAGACATGTTCCACCACATCCAGCTAATTTTTTTTGTTTTATTGTAGAGACGGGGGTCTTGCTAAGTTGTTCACGCTGGTCTCGAACCCCTGGATTCAGACAATCTTCTCACCTAGGCATCCCAAAGTGCTGGGATTACAGGCATGAGTCACCGTGCCAGCCTGAACTGAGTGTCAAAGACGAGGCAACATTCTGATCCTCAGTAGAATGTCTCGGGAAACCCACTTTGAAATAGCAGAAAGGCAGGTCTACCAGATGCCTAGTTTTGCCCAAGTATTCTTCTGATTACAAAGACACCAATATTTACAGATGTCTATCACAAATTTAAGAAGCTCACATTTACCCAAATGAGAAAAATAATCTTTTCTCTCGTTTGTGTTATTGCATTAGCAATTAAAAACAAAGTGCGTGCAGAGAACATAAGGTGTTCCTAAAATAAATTTGATTCACAATTAGATTTTGACTTATACAATATCAATATCTATATTATATCTCTCAATAATCATGTTATAGGGAGTTTACATTTAATACAAATAAACAATCAGAACGTCTCAAATGTCCAAAATATTTTTAAAATATTCTAGATTTGTTTTGGCCTTCACAGTATAAGAAATATTTAGGAGTCAAGGATAGAATGTTAGCATTGGAAAGACAATTCCCTTGACTTTGGAGGTGAGGTTAAACGCACTTAAATCTGAGACTGGAATTTAGGGCTGTGGAAAGCAGTTGATGAATCACTGTTCCCTAGTCATGAGTGAGGTTACAATTAAACCACAAAGTTTTTTTTTAAAAAATGAGACTCCAAGTGACAAAAATGCTAACCTTTGAAGTTGCATTACAAGAGCAAACAAACAAAAATGTTTTGGAAAGCTGAGTTATTGTAGCCCTACCTTGGACTTTGAAGTTAGGTGCCTACAAATATAGCTAGCAAATGAACACAACACTTCCTATTGCAGAGGAAAGAATTAGGGTATTATTATTCATTACAAATTGTCACCAAATAACCTTTTAGGCATTTTGATTCATCTATGACAGTGTTTCCACTATTATTTCTATGGGTAAATCTGAAGGTAGCACATGACTCTTTTTCAGAATTCAATTTTTACTTTTTTCACCAGTTGAACTCTCAACTTACTCAGGTATGATTACTTTGGAAACTTATTATTATGTTGGTTTTTTGTTTGTTTGTTTGTTTGTTTGTTTGAGTTGGAATCTTGCTCTGTCTCCCAGGTTGGAGTGCAGTGGCACACTCATAGCCCCTGCAGTCCCTACCTACTGGGTTCAGGCAATCCTTCCGCCTCAGCCTCACAAGTAGCTGGAACTACAGGCGTGTGCCACCACGCCTGGCTAATTTTTCTTGATTTATTGTAGAGATGAGGTCTCGCCAAGTTACCCAGGCTGGTCTCAAACCCCTGGGCTCAAGCAAGTCTCTTGCCTCAGCCTCCCAAAGTGCTGGGATTACAGGTGTGAGCCACTGCACCTGGCTATTATTATGTTTTAAATGACAATCAAATGTAGATCACATGCTTCAAGTGTTTTGAAAACAAAAAACCAAAAAGAGAAAAAAGCAACTTCTAGACCAAGGAAGCAAGTTTATCTTTCTATATTAGGTAAGTACTTGGGAAAGGGAAAGAAAAAGCAATTTAATTAATTCATTCACTCCCCTCTGTTATTTACCCAGAAGGCTTCCTCAGTCATGGTTTTCTCAGTTGAAGAATATGGTGCAAGTCCTAAAAGTGTGGAACTCTCCTTCTAAGATTAGTTCAAATCCAAAAATTAGATTCAAAGGTATTTTCTCATATATGTATGGAACCTCTGTCTAGACAGATGTGAAATTTTGGTCATCTGCTAATATCGCCGATAACATAACACTCATTTTAAGAATTTCTTGCGAGCCCAACAAGAACATAGCTTCTTAAAAATCTTCTACGACAAATGTGATTGCAATCACGAAAAAGACAATAAAACACAAATGATCCAGACCAGTCAGAGAGTGTGAATATATGGAAAAATGTGGATACATATTCCCAAAAGTAATTAATTGTTTTCAAAAACTGAGGACGGCTGCGGTGGTTCATGCCTATCATCTTAGCACTTTGAGAGGCTGAGGTGTGAGGATAGCTTGAGTCCAGAAGTTCAAGATCTCATCTCTACTAGAAATCAAAAAACCTCATCTCTACTAGAAATCAAAAAACCAGCCAGGTGTAGTGGCACATTCCTGTAGCCTCAGCTACTCGGAAGGCTGAGACAGAAGGGTCACTTGAGCCCAGGAGGTTGAGGCTATGGTGAACCGTGATCATGCCACTGCACTTCAGCCTAGGTGGCAGTCACTGACTCAGACACACACACACACAGAAAGAGAGAGAGAGAGAGAGAGAGAAGATGGAGGGAGGGGGAGAGAGAGAGAGCCTAGTCTCTCTCTTTTCTTATAAGAACACTAATTTTATCCGGAGGGGAGAGTCTCACCCACATAACTTGGTGCACACCACCATGCCCAGCTAATTTTCCAATTTTTGTAGCGACAAGTTCTCGTTATGTTGCCTAGGCTGGTCTCGAACCCCTAGGCTCAAGCAATCCTCCTGCCTCAGCCTCCCAAAATGCTGGAATTGCAGGCATGAGTCACAGCACCCAGCTGATATTTCAGAGGACATCACTGCTTCTTTCTGCAGCAAAACCAAATTCTGGTTCCAAAGGGAAAAGCATGGCCTCTGAGTGTTGTCTACACCCTGCTTACTCATTCATAGACATAAAATGCCAACCTTGGGCTTGCTTTTTTTTTTTGAGTCAGTCTCACTCTGTCACCCAGGCATGCTCACAGACACTGCACTCTCGACCTGCTGGATTCAGGCAAGCCTTCTGCCTCAGCCTTCCAAGTCTCTGGAACCACAGGCATGCACCACCATGCCTGCCTAATTTTTTTATTCATTGTAGAGACGAGGTCTCCCCAAGTTGCCCAGGCTAGTCTTGAACTCCTGGGTTCAAGCAATCCTCTTGTCTTGGCCTCCCAAAGTGCTGGGATTACAAGTGTGAGTCACCACGCCTGGCCTTGTACTTACTTTGAGTCTCAGTGAACACCCACACATCGTGGGTCCACTGCATTCTGTGCTCATGCACTATCTAGAAAGACATATGCAAATGGACAGCAAGAGATGGCTGTGAACATGGATATTGCATGCATCTCTTCTGCTCTGTGGTTCCAGTTATAAAGCACAAGCTCAAATACAAAATGATTTGAGAATTTTATGATAATTGACTGGGTGCAGTGGCTCACCCCTATAAGCCCAGCACTTTGGGAGGCCGAAGCAGAAGGATCACTTGAGGCCAGAAGTTCAAGACCAGCCTGGGCAACATAGTGAGACCCTGTCTCAATTAATCAACCAATCAATTAATACAATTTTGTAAAAGATGATGAATGCCAGGCATTATACCATTCATAAGGCCTCTCTGAGCATGGGTCACTGTGCAGTGACAAAAGCCACAAGCCCATGAAGTTGGCCCTGGTGACAATACAAACATATAGGGAGGGAAATACATAAAAGGAAATACAATAATGTCAAGAAGACAATTATCATTTGTGTTTCCTCTATCTAAGCCAATATTCTCACGTCTATTTAAAAAGCATCCAAAGTCCAGAATTTGACATTAAATGATGTTGAATGGAAAGGAAAGACATACGATCCAAAGTCCCTGTTCCAGTTATTGGTTGCAAACCAGCAAAGTCCTTAACAGTGACGAGTGGAATAGAGACCTCAAAATGTAGTGACTTAAAACCACTTTGTTAATCCCTGAGTCACCACATGGAAGAGAGCTACCCATCAAAAAAACTCCCTCCTGGAGTTTTTTGATCTTGATATAAACTTCGAGTGTATGTGAGCCATTATCTTGACAAATACTATTACTATATCTCTTGAATTTGTGGCCAGGAATTTGGACAGAGCTGGGCTGCGACATTCTCCAGTTCTTCATGGCACTGACTAGAGTTCCCAGGAGGGATACAGCTGGCAACAGGGTTGGACTAGAGTGCTGGTGATGCCTTCACTTGAACACCTGGGCCTTTCCCAGGTGGTGTTTCCCACAAAGCAGTCTACCTTTTCCTTGGTGGTTCAGGGCTCCCAAAGCAGGACTGATTGAAAGATACATTGAAGCCGGGCCCGGTGCCTCAGCCTGTAATCCCGCGCTTTGGGAGCTGAGGCGAGTGGATTGCCTGAGCCTGTGGGTTCAAGACCCGCCTGGGCAACTTGGCAAGACCTCATCTCTACAACAAATAAAAAATTAGCCGGGCGTGGTAGCGCACGCCTGTAGTTCCAGCTACTTGGAAGGCTGAGGCGGAAGGATCATTGGAGTGCAGCAGGTCGAGGCTGCAGTGGCAGGGAGTGGTCACTGCACTCCAGTCTGGGCGACAGAGTGAGACTCCAACTCAAAAAAAGAAAGATACATTGAGTCCTTTAATCCACCAACGCCTGCCTGCGTGTAAGATCAGAAAAGTCAACATGGTCTGTCAGCTGCAATTCACAGAATCGTTTTTCAAAGCACATATGGAAATTGATTATTGATAAAAGGCATGAGACAGGTGAAGAAGAGCTGCAGATTCTTCACTCCTCCCATTAAGAGGTGGGTCTGGGTCACCTCCCCTTAAATCTGGGCAGGCTGTGTGATTGCTTTGACCAGTCAGGTATTGAAGAAATGATACAGTGCCAGTTTTCCAGTCCAGGCCTTAAGAAATTCATAGCTTCTGCTTGCTGGGTCTTAGAGTACTTGCTCTAGTGGGGTAGTAGGCAAACCATTAATGACAATTCCCCAAAGATGTATGCCTTCATCTCCAGAACCTGTGATTACATTAGGTTTCACGGTCAAGGGGAACACGTTAAGGTTGCAAACGAAGTTAAGGTTGCAAATCAGATGACCCGAACACAGGGAGGTTATCCTGAATTTTCTAAATGGGCCCAATAAAATCATAACAGTCCTTAAAAACAGAAGAGAAAGACAAAAGAGAGAGAATCCAAGAGATGGAAGCTTGAGAAGACTCAGCCCAAAGTTGCTGATTTTGAAGATGGAGAAATGAAGTCATGAGCCAGGAAACACAGACAGCTTCTAGGAACTGCAAAGGACAAGGAAATGTCCTCTTCTAGATTCCCCAGAAGGAGCACAGCCCTGATGACATCTTTTATTTATTTATTTATTTATTTATCGTTTGTTTGTTTGTTTGTTTGTGAGTCGGTGTTTTACTCTGTCATCCAGGCTGTAGTGCAGTGGCATGATCACAGTTCACTGCAGCCTTGACCTTCTAAGCTCAGGTGATCCTTCTGTCTCAGCCTCCCAAGTAGCTGGAACTACAGGCGTGTGCCATCATGCCTGATTAAATTTTGTTTTTTTGTAGAGGCAAGATCTAGATATGTTGCCCAGCTGGTGTTGAACCCCTGGGCTCAAGCAGTCTCCCCAACTTAGCTTCCTAAAGTGCTGAGATTACAGGCGTGAGCCCCCACACCCAGTTCCTGATGATATTCTGATTTTAATCTGGAGAGACCCATGTTGGACGTCTAAGGAAAAAAAAGTAACAATAAATTTGTGTTGTTTTAAGCCACTTCATTTGTGGTCGTTTGTTACAGCAGCAACTGGAAACTAACACAGATGCTGCCAAAACTTTGACTCAAGCGAGAAGGATGGATTTGCCATGGTGTGCCTGGGAGACCAGTTACTGGAACAAGTTTAGGGGAGAGATTCAAGAGTTCTGTTCTGAACATGTTCTATTCCTAGAGGAAATCTACAATATGCGTGCCAAGAGACACCTGCATGCAATTGTCATGTGGTAAGAGTCAAAACTTGAAACATCCCAAATGCCCATGGACAGCGGAATGCATAGGCAAATCATGGGTCAGGCATACGATGGCCTGTTTTATGACCAAGAAATCAACGAACCACATCTTGCAACAACATGGGTGAGTCTTAGTAGAATGTTTCAAAGAATGATATGTGTTGGTGGGTATCAAATACTAGATAATTGTAGAAAACAGACCCCTGATGGATTGTGAGACAGGCGCCCTCTCCCTTCCCCCTTTCTGCCACCCTGTCACCAAGCTCGGTTGCAGAATCAGCTCGTGTCCAATGGTCTGGGTGTCTATTCCTTTTATGATTTTGGCCCCAGAGAATTTTGTTCCTGTCTTGAGAACGCAGTTATACCTTTAAAAGGATTTTGTGAGCCGGGCTCAGTGGCTCAGCCTGTAATCCCGCGCCTTTGGGAGGCTGAGGT
>NW_007253285.1:182260-184272 GCF_000164805.1 Carlito syrichta
CTCCAGTCTGGGGTGACAGAGTGAGACTCCAACTCAAAAAAAAAAGGATTTTGTGATAGTATGTCTGACATTTCTACGTATCTAACGCTGGGAAGTTCATCTTTTTTTACTACTGTTATTAATAACATTTATTGTGTAACCTAATATCAATACTATATATTTATGTTATAAAAGCAGAGTCAATAAACCCCAAAGGATCAATATTACATAGGTTATATGCTCTTTCATCGTAATGTAATGGATTAGAAATTAATAACAAAACAGCTAAATATTGTTATATTTTGGGGCGGGGAGCTGGTTGGCTTTTTGGGGTTTTTTGAGTTGGAGTCTCACTCTTGTCGCCCAGGCTGGAATGCAGTGGCATGTTCATGGCCACCACATTCTTGACTTGCTGGGCTAAGGTGATCCTTCCGAGTAGCTGGAACTACAGATACACACCACCATGCCTGGCTAGTTTTTGTGATCTGTTGTAGAGACAAAGTCTCACCAAGGTGCCCAGGCTGGACTCGAACCCCTGGGCTCAGACAATTCTCTCGCCTCAGTCTCCCAAAGTGCTGGGATTACAGGCTGAGTCATCATGCCAGGCCATATTTGGGGTTTTTTGTTTTCTTTTTATTTTAGAGTGGTGGGGTACATGTGAGGGTTTATTGCATAAGTAAATTGCGTGCTGGTGAGGTTTGGACTTCTAGCATACTATCTTCTGCTGGGAAGATTTTCTAATTATCTGCCCACTTCTAGAGCTTATCAAAAATTTCCAGTCCTTGAGAATCCGTTGAGGTCAAGAGTTCAAAAGCAGCCTGGGCAACACAGTAAGACCTTGTCACTATTAAAAAGAAAAAACTGGGCCAGGCGCTAAATCCTGTAATCCCAGCACATTGGGAGGCCAAGGCGAGAGGATTGCCAGTGCCCAGAGGTTCGAGACCAGTCTGGGCAACTTGGTGAGACCTCATCTCTACAATAAATCAAAAATTAGCCAGATGTGGTAGCACATGCCTATAGTTCTGGCTACTTGGCAGGCTGAGGCGGAAGGATTGCTGGAGCCCAACAGGTCTATGCTGGGGTGACTGTGAGTGTGCCACCGCAATCCAGCCTGGGTGAGTCTCTGACTCAAAAAGAAAAGAAAAGAAAAAAGTGAGCCAGGTGTGGTGACATGTACCTGTAGCCCTAGCTACTGGGAGGCTAAAACAGGGTCGCTTGAGCCCAGGAGTTCAAGGCTACAGGAAGTTGTGATCACGCAACTGGGCGACAGAGTGAGATGCTGTCTCTAGAAATAAATAAATAAAACATCCAGGCCTTGCATTTAATCACTAAATCAGAATTTCTGCAGCGGGGCCTAAAGTATTTGAACATTTTGAAAGCCCTGCAGGTGACGGTAAAACAAATTCATCATAGTAAGCACTTCATAAAGCACTGATTGACTCGTTGGGAGAAGAATGAGGCTGTCCTAGTTTGAACCGAAACCGTGTCCAGTCCTGGGGTGGAGACCTCCTTGGGCACATCTGGCGACCTGATGGGGCAGACCCAGCAGATGTCTGTTTGCATGAGGGAGGAAGAACACCAGAGATAACACGGCTCAAGAAAAGAAAACAGCAGGCACAATATTCATTCTAAACAGGGTTTGGTGTCTGTGACTCAGACCTGTGTGGGCCTGTGATGTCACCTCTGACAGGACAGGTGACAGACACACCAAGTTCAACCCTCTATGTTCTTGTCTGTTACCTTTCTAAGTGGCAGCTTTTTCACTTGAAAAATGAAGCTACCGGTGGTAGCTTCTGGAAATAGTAATGAGACCATGTCTGTAGAGTGACTGGCCTAGTGCTTAGATCACACCAGGCACTTGATAAGCATTAACTTTAGAGATTAAAATGGAAATAGCTGGTCCAGGTGCAGTGGCTCACGCCTGTAAGTTCAACACTTTAGAGGCCAAGGAGGGAGGATGGCTTGAGGCTAGGTGTTTGAGCCCAGCCTGGGCAACAAAGTGAGACCCTGTCTCAAAAAAAAAAAAAAAAAAA
>NW_007253285.1:184486-186967 GCF_000164805.1 Carlito syrichta
AAAAATTAGCCAGGTGTGGTGGTGTGCCTGTAGTCTTAACTACACAGGAGGCTGAGGTGGGAGGATCACTTGAGCCCAGGAGTTTGAGTTTCAGTAAGGTACAATCACATCACTGCACTCCAGCCTGGGCAACAGAGCAACGCAAAGAAAGAGAGAGAGAGAGAGAGAGAGAGAAAGGAGGGAGGGAGGGAGGAAGAGAGGAGGGGGGAGAGGGAGAGGGAGAGAGAAAGAGAGAGAGAGAGAGCACTTTGGGAGGCCCAGGTGGGAGGATTGCCTGAGCCCAGGGGATTGAGACCAACCTGGGCAACTTGGTGTGGCCTTGTCTCTGCAATAAATCAAAATTTAGCCAGGTGGTAGCGCGTGCCTGTGGTTCCAGCTACTTGGAAGGCTGAAGCGGAAGGATCGCCAAGCCCAGCAGGTTGATGCTGGGGTGGCTGTGAGCATGCCACTGCTACAGCCTGGGCAACCTGGTGAGACTCTGTTAAACTCTGATGTGTCCACATGGCTCTTTGAGCTATGGCCACCATGTTTCTTGTCTTTGGCCCCCTCCCCTACTTGGGGAAGTGAATCTCCTCTCTCTGTCTCTCATTTACTTTCTACATAAACTTTGCTTGAAAACTCTGAGAAACAAGAAAAAGAGAGAGAGAGAGAGAAAAGATTGCCTTTTCACTGAAACCCCTGGTTCTCTGATTGACAGCAAAAGGACAAGGAGACAGAAAGGGAGGCCAAGGAAGTCATCCCTTCATGGCCATGCCCACCAGCCCCAACTGTCTCAGGCTCCTTCTTGCAGTGAGTGGTACCTGGCAGAAGCAGGAGAGCCCGGTGGACACTGACATGGTCCCCAACAAAAGGGGTTGGGGTATCCAGGCCCCACTGCAGAAGCAAGGACAGCAGCCATCATGTCACACAAATAAACCCACCACAGTAGCCGGAAACTGCCAGGGGAGGGGTTGGGACACATAAAATTCATAAAGGTATAAGGGTGCCTGATCTCAAACCAGGCAAAGTGAGCAACAAAAAGATAGGCCCAAACTTTATCTGTACAATGACCACTTGTATACCTAATCCTGAATTGTACCCCACATCTTTAAAATAAAATAAATTTAAAAAAATTTTTTTTGAGTGGGAGTCTCACTCTGTCACCCAGACTGGAGTGCAATGGCCACTCCCGGCCACTGCAGCCTCGCCCTGCTGGGCTCCAGCGATCCTTCCACCTCAGCCTTCCAAGGAGCTGGAACTACAGGTGCGCACTACCATGCCCGGCTAATTTTTGATTTATTGTAGAGATGAGGTCTCGCCAAGTTGCCCAGGTGGGTCTCGAACCCGTGGGCTCAGGCAATCCACTCACCTCAGCCTCCTTTCAAAGGCACAGGATTACAGGCTGAGCCACAGAGCCTGGCTAAATAAAATAAATTTAAAGATAAATAAGTCCAACTAAATTTTTTAAAAATTCTTTCAACAGATTTGCTTTGAATCTCAGAGTAGATACCATCTGACAAACATAAAGGTGGGTCCTTTAGCCGGACATGATAGCGCACACCTATAGTTCTGGCTACTTGGAAGGCTGAGGAGGAAGGATCGCTAGAGCCCAGCAGGTTGATGCTGGGGTGGCCATCAGCATGCCACTGCACTCCAGCCTGGGCGGTGGAGTGAGACTCCAACTCAAAAAAAAAAAACAAAACAAAAAAAGATGGTCCTAATCCTAAAATAGACAGTATTTCCAAAGACTGCTTTTCCAAAAGAAATGAGTTCAGTCACCAGGGCCTAGCTGAAGCTCTGTATTCTCTTGAATTCAGCATTGTGACATAAACCAGCTCTCAAAAAAATACAAAAGTAGGCTGGGTGCGGTGACTCAAGCCTGTAATCCCTGTACTGAGGGATGCCAAGGCAGGAGGATTGCTTGAGCCTAGGAGTTCGAGACCACCCTGGGCAACATAATGAGACCTTGTCTCTACAGAAACATTTAAAAATTGGCCAGGCAGGGTGGTGTGTGCCTGTAGTCCCAGCTACTTGGGAGGCTGAAGTAGAAGGATCACCTGAGCCCAGGAGGTCAAGGCTGCAGTGAGCGGTGATTGTGCCACTGCCTGGGTGACAGAGCGAGACATTGACTTAAAAAAATACATTTTAAATAAATGAATAATAAGCCCTCAATGACAGTGTTTGCCAATATCCACCGTATAAATTCTCCCAGCAGAGCAGATATCAGCATGATGTTAGCAAGAGACGTCTCAGCTGGCTCCCATGTCATCCTGAGGCAGCCCAGATGTTGGTTCTTCCAGTGGCAAGATCGCTGAACGTCAGGTGTAATGACAGACACCCTATAGGTTCAAGTGATTCTGCCCTCCTGGAGTGCCAGAGTCCAGCTCCAGCCGGGTTCAGGGTACCCCAAAGGTGGAGACAGCATCGGCGATTGGGGGGAAGGAGAGAGAGAGAGAAAGAAAGAGACTGGACTCCGGTCTAGTGCAGAAGCGATGTGTGTTA
>NW_007253285.1:186987-206360 GCF_000164805.1 Carlito syrichta
AATTCTATAGAAGCTTAAGTATTTACTTTACAAACGAAAGTGGCCCATCCCAGAATGTTGGGAATGTGGCCCAGTCCAAAGTTCACAGTGGGCTACCTGGAAGTAACCCAGCTGCATTCTTTCAACAAAATGGCTGTCTTCTAAAACTATATTCTACAATTGACACCTCCAATAAATCCTAAGATCATGACCCAGAAGCCTGTGACCAATACTAAGTCTCTCAGATGTGACACGAGTTTGAATTATAAATTGTGTGAAAGCCAAAACTGCAGTTTGCGGAAGAATGGGAGCAATGAGCTTCTAAAGTTAGCTTGTGTTGGTCCCAGTCTCAGAGTTTCTATGTTTTGAGCTCACAGGAGCTTAATCTGGTTAGTGCTGAGTAGAAAGGGGGAGGAAATAGGGTCAATAGCTCCTGAACGCATCCTAGTGGTCTTGGGGTCAACGGCCCTTCCTGATCCCTAACGCTCAGTGGGCCTCCGTGGCCGGCTCCCAACACTGGAGAAGAAACATTTCTATAGGTAATACAGCTCATCTGTACCCTGACACTGCCCATTGCACATAATGTAGTCTCTCAGCCTCACAGGGACGCTTACTACCCATGAGGAGACTATTGTAAATAACTTCCAGCCAGCCTGCCTGCAAGCCACCTGAGGGGGCCTCCTTCCCCTCCTCTATTCCAGTCCTCATGTCTTTGTAGGAAATAGAGCAATTTTTTTTGAGTCAGGGTCTTCCTCTGTCGCCCAGATTGGAATACAGTGGCACAATCATAGATCACCACAGCCTCGACTTCCTGGGCTCAGGTGATCCTCCCTCCTCAGCCTCCCAAGTAGCTGGGACTACAGGCATACGCCATCATGCCTAGCTAATTTTTTGATTTATTATAGAGATGAGGTCTCTCCAGGTTGCCCAGGCTGGTCACGAACTCCTGAACTCAGGCAATCCTCTCGCCTTGGCCTCCCAAAGTGCTGGAATTGCAGGCTGAGCCACTGCACCCAGCCTGGAAATAGAACATTTTTTAACACGCTGTTGGAAAAAGAGTTTACAGCGCAATCAAGTTAAAGCTCTGCTGTGATACAGAGTTCCAGGTGGAGGGCATACCTGAAATTCAAACGATGTGGAAGAAAAGTGAGTCAGAGGCTTTTGGCCAAGGTTTATGTAGAGTAAAGATTCCCCAGAATAATACAACTGAAAAAATTGAAATTATGAGAAACATCCATTAACCCACGTCAGAATCCCTGGAGGGCAGGGAAAACACAGATTTCCTGTTCCCAGCTCCAGAGTTTCAGATTCAGGGCTTCTGGGACCCAAGAATGTGCATTTCTAATAAGCTTCCAGGTGATGCTGAAGCTACCAGTCTGGGGATCCCTCTTAGAGGACCACAGCCTTGCACACCTTCGAATGGGCATCTCTCCTGAATGAGCCATGGCCAACTAGCGTGTTTACATCAGCCACACGCCATCCCTCGAAATGGAGTGGGCACTTCTGGTACACAGGGGACTGGTAACACATTAACACATTTTTCTTCCTTTATTCAACTTGATGCTTTATTCAACTATCCAGTTTATGCTTATTAAATAGACTGCAATAAGTGTAGCATCTCTGTGGGACTGAAACGAAATTTCCAGAAGATGGGTCGCATTAGCATTGTTTATTTTAGGAGCCTCAAGGTTATGTTAGGCTCATTTGCTCCCTCCTGAGAGCGATCATTTTATCTTCGGCCTCAGTCAACAGAGCAGTTATGTAACATGCTTGAAACTGCCCAGCAAGTAGTGGGGTGGGGGGCTTCGTCTCCAAAGTGGGGCTTTCTCTTTGCTGCCTCTGCTTAGTGTCCAGAACACAGTAAGTATGCAAGACATGAACGTGGGTCAGGCACATGGCTCAGGCCTGTCACCACAGCACTTTGGGAGCAAGTCAGGAGGATTGCTTGAGGCTAGGAGTTTGAGGCCAGCCTGGACAACATAGCAAGACCCCCATCTCTACAAAATAATTTAAATGTAATTTAATTTAAATTTAACAAATTTTTTTTAAAGAAAGACATATATGTGGAATTTGGAAATTGCTGGAGGATAAATCCTCCAGCAGGATAAATCCAGCAGGATAAATCCTCACACTGGCCCCTGGGAGTCCTCCCGCTCCGGGATTATTCTGCTTCTCTCTGAAATTCCCAGCTCCACTTTCCTTAGGATGAAGCTGCTGGATGTTCAAAGGTGGTTGGGATCGTAGCTTATGCCCAGAGAGATTACAACAAAAACCCCAAATGCTATTTTTAACAGTTGCTGTAAGCAGGATGTGAAGGTCATTGTTTTAAAAATCACATCACCCAACAAAAAAATAACCGAGGTTGTTTTGGCTTTTTTGTTTTTCCTGACTCACACACAATATTATTACCTTGTTTTCTAATTGGCCTAGAAACTATTTTTATCATCCTTAGTTATTTGCTTGGGTTTATTATATTTTTAAAAATAACCCTGACTGGAATTCCGACCCACCACTTGCTTTTTAACTTTACCCATATTAGGCAGGACTGTCGCCTCGCGTTTTCCTGCCCATTTCAGGGTCGTTTTACAAGCAGCACCCCAGCGGTCCCGTGACTCCACCTTGCATGGCTGCAACAGGGGACTTCAGGAAGGGGAGCCTAGGCCGTGTCCCCAGGTGGGTACCCAGGCCACAGTCCCTCCTGTGACTCGGTGCCTTTATTCCCATCTCTAGCCTATGAGCCAGCCAGACGTCAGGGGTCTTATTTCTGTTCGTTGTACTGTTTGATTTTCCTCCTGTTAGTCTGATGACTTTCAGGGTCAGTGATAACAGGCATCTTAGAAACGAAATGTGTTCAGAGGGTTTGGGGGAAATCGACCATTCACCCCGTCACATCACTGCCTTATGGGCCTCGGGGTAGGAGTCCCGCTGGGGAGGAGGGTAAGATATGGGTCCTTATTTTAGCCTCTATTCAATGAAAGGAAGGTCTTCTTATTTTTTTAAAAAAAATTTGTTTCTAGAATTTGGGTTTTTTTTTTTTTTCAATATTGACTAATATGCTGAAGACGATTCATTCAGTCTCCCTGAACTGCCAGACACCATCCAGAGCCTCAAGCAACATCTCAGAAGGAACGATCATTTCCAGGAATGAGAAGTGAACCAGCTTTCTAGAGAAGACTAAGCAACTGTTCTGTCTCTGTTTATGGAATTCTTTATCCTAATCCTTCATATGTGTCATTTCTTATGACATAAGAAAGGAAGTAGGGTTCACGCCTGTAATCTCACTTTCTCAAGAGGCTGAGGCAGGAGGATCTCTTGAGCCCAGGAGTTTGAGGCTGCAGTGAGCCATGACTGTGCCCCTGCACCAGTGTCTCTAAAAGAAAGAAAAGAAAGGAAGTCGGATTCAGAGTTATGGGTGTGGGCGTGTCCAAGTCACATAAGGAGACTGAGAAAGTGCCTTCAGTTCCCAAACCACTTGTGTCTTGCTTGTCTGTGACACAAATTTTTCCATGGCACTGGAATTCTGGGGTGGGGGGAGGAGTCCACAGAAAAATGAGTCCTCGATAAGAAGGCGCTGACCCTCAGTGGCTAGGTGGGGGCCCTGGCTGGCTGCCTGGGTTTAAGTCCCAGCTCTGCACTCACCTGGCTGTGTGGCCTGGAACAGGTTACTTAACCTTTCTGTGCTTCCGTCTCTTCATCTGTAAATAGAGATGATAATGGCATCCTCAAAGGGCTGTGGTGAAGATCGTTCTAGGAGAAAAGTGACCTTTTGTCAACAATTATGACTTCTTCTTCTAAAGGCTGTCATGGGAGTGAATGTTCTCGTTTTCCTTAGAGAGAACACGATGCGATTTCAGGTCACCGGGATGAGCTCTGGGAACAGGTGAGATACTAACTAAAGAAATTAGGGTAAGACGCTAATGAAGGGCTTGAAAACACCACACAGAGACCAGGCCACATCTGCCAGTTCCAACTCCCGGCATTCCTAGGGCTCAGAATCTTCTGGAAACACTCCTGGGAAAGGATGATCCAGAAAAATTCTAACCTTAAAGGGAAAAAGTGATGTTTAAATTGAAGAGATTAATTAAAGTTGGAATTGGGGTGAACTAAAGTATTAATATTCTTGGAAGGAGAGGGCCAGCGAGAAGCCAAGCCTCACTTGCATGCAACTTACTTCTGAAGTAAAGTAGAGCTGTCTACCTCACAACTCTAAAATAAAATAAAATAAAGGAAGGTGTTAACTTGGCAATGGTGTTAATGGTGACTTTAACATAATGATTGGTATATCCGTGTGCCCCTTTCCAAGTTGCATGACATGGGCTCCAGGAAATAATTTTGTGTGTCTGTACGTGTGTGTGTGTGTTGGAGTCTCGCCGTCACCCAGGCTAGAGTACAGTGGCGGCTCATGGCCACCACAGCCTCAACCTGCTGGACTCAGGCAATTCTTCCACTTCAGCCTTCTAAGTAGCTGGAACTACAGGTGCGCGCCTCCACGCCCAGTTAATTTTTTTATTTATTGTATAGATGAGGTCTTGCCAAGTTGTCAGGCTGGTCTCTAACCCGTGGGTTCAGGCAATTCTCTCACCTCGGCCTCCCAAAGTGCTAGGATTATAGGCGGAGTCACCACATCCAGCCTAAAATGTTTATAATGTACTATTATTTAGCTGTATCAGGATTTTTCTCCATACTGTGCAACTAACACTAAACAAAGGAGCAGGTAGACAACTGAAGCTGGCAAAAGACTCACTGGCATCCACACCTCTCAATTCCCCAGGCATGTAGTCAAATAGTCTCTTTTATTGTCTCTGCTTTCATTCAAAGTTGCTATAAATCGGGAACTTCAACATACATTTGTGCTAATAAAACATCACTTCAACGACTATTTTTAAAACCAAAGTAGGACAAATTAGAGAGTAGTTCATGGTCCCTAGTGCTCATCAGCAAGTGATCTGCAGAGCTAAGAACTTAGTGTGCTGAAACCCTGGCTTTCACCCCTCAGGATAATTGCACCCCCCACACTTGAGGCACGACTGTCCCTAGAACGCATAAAGGTGACTAGAGGGGAAGAAGCAGTTCCCTGGGGTCACTGCTGCCGAAGAGGCCCCAGGCTTGCGGTGCCATCCTGGCCCAGAGACTTGGTCTAGGAGGGAAGTCTCCAAACTTCCATGTGCAAATTCTTAAAATCGGGATAATAATACTGCAAATATAAAAACAAATAAGGGGAGGGGTTCGAATTCCATGTGAAAAAAAGAAACTTTTCTCTTCCTTTTTTCCTTTCTCTTTCTCTCCCTTTTCTTTCTACGGACTTTTCTTTTTGAGAAAGGGTCTTGCTCTGTTGTCCAGGCTGGAGTGCAGTATCACGATCACAGCTCACAGCGGCCTCCAACTCCTGGCCTCAAGTGATCCTTCCACCTCAGACCCCCTAGTAGCTGGGACTACAGGTGTGCACACACCATGCCCAGCAAACTTATCATCATCATCATTTGTAGAGACAGGGTCTCACTATGTTGCCCAGTCTGGGCTGGAACTTCTGGCCTCAAGTGATCTCTTGCCCTGGCCTCCAAAGTTCTGGGATTTCAGGCATAAGCCACCATGCCCGGCTTCTACTGACTTTCAATTTCTGTGTGGCAACAAGATGAAAGCACATTTCCTTTGGATTCTTCTGTTTTTCAGGGAACTAAGAGATTCACTGGATAATGGGAGATCATTCATATGGCTAATGCTTGTTCATTGTCAGTGCTGTGCGATCTGGGGTTATTCAGTAGAGTACTGACCAATGTTTGTTATTTAATTTTCCATTGTGCTTAGGTTGAGCAGACCAAATAAAGGTAATTTAAAATGGGAAGTGGTGCCGGGCTCAGTGGTTCAGCCTGTAATCCTGCACTTTGGGAGGCCGAGGCGAGTGGATTGCCTGAGCCCAAGGGTTCAAGACCCGCCTGGGCAACTTGGCAAGACCTCGTCTCTACAATAAATAAAAAATTAGCCGGGCGTGGTAGCACGCGCCTGTAGTTCCAGCTACTTGGAAGGTGGAGGCGGAAGGATCGCTGGAGCCCAGCAGGTCGACCGCACTCCAGTCTGGGCGACAGAGTGAGACTCCAACTCAAAAAAAAAAAAAATGAGAAGTGGTGTTGGACTCATAATTAGTCTAGAATCAAGGGTGTTCTTGAAAAAAACTCAAGGCTCTGTCTGGCCCTATTGCAGCAGTTTTTGAAGGAAGCATCAACAGGGGCTCTGATAATTATAAGGCCCCAATTACCTGATAACCACAGGGCCCCACTTACCTGATAACCACTGGGCTCTACTTACCTGGTAATCTCGGGGCCCTACTTACCTGATAACCAAGGGCCCCACTTACCTGGTGATCACGGGACTCTACTTACTTGATAACCACTGGGCTCTACTTGATAATCATGGGCCCTACTTACCTGACAACCACTGGGTCCTACTTACCTGGTAATCACAGGGTCCCACTTACCTGATAACTACTGGGCCCTACTTACCTGGTAATCACAGGGTCCCACTTACCTGGTAATCATGGGACCCCACTTACCGGATAACCACTGGACCCTACTAACCTGGTAATCACAGGAGTCAACTTACCTGATAACTGCAGGGCCCTACTTACCTGATAGCCATGGGGCCCTCCTTACTTGATAACAACTGGGCCCTACTTACTTGGTAATCACAGGGTCCTACTTAGCTGATAGCCACAGGGCCCTACTTACCTGATAACCGCATGGCCCCACATACCTGATAACCATGGGGCCCTACTTACCTCATAACCGCAAGGATCTACTTACCTGATAACTGTGGGACCCTACTTACCTTATACACTAATCTCACCTGCCAGGAGTTGACATCACAGACCAACTACCATGCTTATTGGGTAATCAGGAAAGGAACCTCCAGCATCAGGATGCTGTCCTGTAGGCAAGAAATTCAAGGCCCATCTCCACTCCACTCCCCACCCAGCACCCTCTCCTTCCCCAAGTTGAATTAGGAAAAAGGAAAATACATGTCACTCCCAAGCAGGAGTGCTGACCAGAATGAGTGAAATGCTAGGAAATCAGGCCAGGCACAGTGGCTCATGCCTATAATCCCAGCACTTTGGGAGGCTGAGGAAGGAGGATTGCTTGAGCCCAGGAGTTCAAGACCAGCCTGGGCAACATAGCAAGACTCCGTTTCTACAAAAAAAAAAAAAATCAACAAATTAGCCAGGCATGGTGGTGTGTGCCTGTAGTCCCAGCTACTCAGGAGGCTGAGGTGGAAGAATCCCCTAAGCCTAGGAGGTTGGGGCTGCAATGATCCAGGATCAGGTCAGTGTACTCCAGCCTAGGTGACAGAGTGAGACCCCGACTGAAAAATAAAAAAGCTAGGAAATGCTATTGGCCCACATCTCGATGCTGGAATCTTCCAGGGAGATGCAGAGATGGTGAAGATTCTTTCTTCCTGGAGGCCACCTTTCAGGCAAATTCCATCTTTTCTGCAACTCAAGGAAACTTCTATAGGTCTTAGCACCCACAGTGTAGGGCAAGGTTCTTCTCCCATGGGATGGATACCATTATTATCATCCCCATTTCCAAACTGGGAAATCGAGGCACAAAGAGCTGGAGTTGTCCAAGGTCACAGAGCTGAAATGCAATCCTAGTCATCTGGTTTCTGCATTTGGAACCCTAACATCTGTGCTACACAGCGATGTCACTTTTTTTTTTTTAGTTGGAGTCTCACTCTGTCGCCCAGGCTGGAGTTCAGTGGCATGCTCATGGTCACTGCAACCTCGACCTGCAGGGCTTAGGAGATCCTTTCGCCTCAGTCAAAACTACAGACACAGCCAGGCTCGGTGGCTCAGCCCGCAATCCCGTGCCTTTGGGAGGCTGAGGTGAGTGGATTGCCTGAGCCCACGGGTTCGAGACCCGCCTGGGCAGGCGAGACCTCATCTCTACAATAAATTAAAAAATCAGCCGGGCGTGGTAGCGCATGCCTGTAATTCCAGCTACTTGGAAGGCTGAGGCGGAAGGACTGCCGAAGCCCAGAACGTCGAGGAAGGATTGCCGGAGCCCAGAACGTTGAGGCTGCGGTGGCCGGGAGCGGCCACTGCACTCCAGTCTGGGCAACAGAGTGAGACTCCAACTCAAAAGAAACAAAACAAAAAAAAACTACAGACACGTGCTACCATGCCCCGTTAATTTTTGATTTATTGTAGAGATGAGGTCTTGCCAAGTTGCCTGGGTTGGTCTCAAACCCACAGGCTCAGGCAATCTACTCTCCTTGGCAAAGTGCTGGGATTACAGACTGAGCCACAGAGCCCGGATTTATCGAGAGAACAGAAAAGCTCCCACAGTGGGAGGGGCCTGAAGGGGTTGTCCTAAAATCGCTTTTAAAGTGTTTCTCCCAATAGATGATTATTTCCATGAGGGCAGCGTCTTTGACTTTTCACTGATGATCCACTAGAGACCCTCACAATGATGACTCATCCCAGAAGGAATAAACAGAAGGCCTAGGACTGGGCAGAAGGTTCCCTGGTTCTCTCTCACCAGCACCTGTCTCAGCTTCGAGTTCAAGAGTGCTCCTCTCCAAATTAGCCAGGGAAGACCAAGAACTCACATTTCAGCCTAGGAATGTGAGCAGAGGGTCCCAGGGCTTTGGGGTCACTCAGTTTAAGGGAGCTCTCCCTCTGGGTTCTGACACTCTCCAGGTGGGGGGACCAGGGTTGAGAGCCAAACCCCAGTGAGGACCGAAGTGTTTTAGTTTTATTCTTCTTTCTTTATTCTCTGCGCACATAACCCCTGCCAGGCTCTCACTGTGGGCAGGCAACTGGATCTAAGTGGTCTTGTTTCCAGGTCAAAATACCATCTCTTAAGCCTCTTCTAATGTTGCCCTTTGGAAATCCCCAATATAATTCCTTTCAGACACATTTTTCACACCAGTATGAAAAATAACGAGAGAAGAACAATGAGAGAACTCTTCTTCCCCTTCCCTAATTTTTTGGTGTGGCATTTTCCTCCACGTAACATATTATGTATTTTTGTGCTTATCTTGTTTATTAATTACCTCCCCCACCTCCCGCCCCCACTAAAATGTATGTTTAAGAGGTGGCTACTTGTGTCCATTCAGTTCATGACTCAGGACAGTGTCTGGCACGTAATAGTCATTCCATGACTATTTAACTGAATAATCTGTGGTAAGTGCTTAGTCTAGCACCAGGCCTGTTCACAACTGTTTATTTATACCGTGTACAGTATATATTGTAAACCGTTTGCTACTTTTCATAAAAAATAAGTTTAAAAAGCTAAGATGTGGTGAATATTCATTCTGTTTTATAGAATGAGGTGTTGTCCAAGTTAAAAATATTTATTTTAAAAAAAAGATATTTAGAGAAAATATTTACCAAGACAAGATAACCCATGGCAGGAATAGGAAGTGACTACTAATGGGGAACGGGTTTTTATGGGAGGGACAGAATGTTCTAGAACTGGATTGTGGGGATAGTTGCACAATTCTAAGAATGTATTAAAAAACACTAAATTGGACACTTTAAGTGGGTGAATTGCACGGTATATGAATTCTTTCTAATGTAAGGCTGTTAAAAATGTTAACAGGCCAGGCTCGGTGGCTCAGCCCATCATCTCAGCATTTTGGGAGGCCAAGGAGAGTGGATTGCCTGAGCCTGCAGGTTCGAGACCAGCCCAGGCAACTTGGTGAGACCTCGTCTCTATAATAAATAAAATTAAATTAACCAGGCGTGGTAGCATGTGCCTGCAGTTCCAGCTACTTGGAAGGCTGAGGTAGAAGGATCGCCTGAGTCCTGCAAGTCAAGGCTGCAGGGGCTGTGAGCGTGCCACTGCACTCCAGTCTGGGCGACAGAGTGAGACTCCAACTCAAAAAAAACATGTTAGCAGTAGGAACCATTCAATTCTACTGATTTTATATCTATGTCAACTTTAGTTTGCAAGCGGCTAAGGGCTTCCGGAGAGTCCATGTGGTATCAGATGCTCATGATTTGGGAGCAGATGCATCACTAAGCTCCACTTCCGACTTCAGCTAGACACAGCGATTTTTTTTTTTTTTGAGTCGGAGTCTCACTCTGTTGCCAAGGCTGGAGGGCAGGGGCACGCTCAGGGCCACTGCAGCCTCGACCTCCTGGGTTCAGGCAATCCTTCCGCCTCTGCCTTCCAAGTAACTGAAACTACAGGCATGTGCCACCACGCCCAGCTAATTTTTTGATTTATCGTAGAGATGAGGTCTTACCAAGTTGTCCAGCCTGATCTTGAACTCCTGGACTCAGGCAATCCTCTCGCCTCAGCCTCCCAAAGTGCTGGGATTACAGGTGTGAGCCACCGCACCCAGCTGACACAGTGATTTTAATCCATCTTTTTGGAAACTGACCAAAAAAGCGGTAAACAACTAAATAAAAACTTATTGCCAATGCAAAATTAGTTTCTAATTATCTAGGAGAACATCCAATAATATCCTCTTGGATGAAAAAATAGCCTTCTGGGCCAGGCCTGGTGACTTAGCCTATAGTCTCAGCAATTTGGGAGGCTGAAGCGAGTGGATTGCCTGAGCCCGCGGGTTCAAGACCAGCCCAGGCAACTTGGCGAGACCTGTCTCTACCATAAATCAAAAATTAGCCGGGCATGGTAGCATTCACCTGTAGTTCCAGCTACCTGGAAGGCAGAGGCAGGTCGACATTGGGGTGGCCGTGAGCATGCCACTGCCCTCCAGCCTGGGTGACGGAGTAAGACTCCAACTCAAAAGAAAAAAGAAAAAATAGTCTTCTGAAATAACAACTTATGTAGTTGACCCAAGGGTCCCCCTAATGACTTCCGTTCCTCTGTTCTTCCCCAGATTTGGTATGAAATCATTTAGCAGAGAGAGAAACCCTGGAGAAATCCGTCCAGGCCTCGTACTTCTTGGTAGGAGGTTAAATGCCTACGTCGATTTCTCAGGAATTCCACCATTTATTTTAACAACTTCCCTTGCAATGCAGCGCCTGCTCAGCGTTGATGACTGTCATACATATGAGCAAACACGAACACCACATAGCATATCCCACCACTGATATTTGAGAGCCCATTAAAAATTGAAGTGAGCCGGGCTCGGTGGCTCAGCCTGTAATCCCAGCACTTTGGGAGGCTGAGGTGAGTGGATTCCCTGATCCTGCGGGTTTGAGACCCGTCTGGGCAACTTGGCAAGACCTCATCTCTACAATAAATAAAAAATGAGCCGGGCGTGGTAGCGCGTGCCTGTAGTTCCAGCTACTTGGAAGGCTGAGGCGGAAGGATCACCGGAGCCCAGCAGGTCGAGGCTGCGGTGGCCGGGAGCGGCCACTGCACTCCAGTCTGGGTGACAGAGTGAGACTCCAACTAAAAAAAAAACAAAAAAACAAAAACGTGAAATGTACAAGAACTTAGCCAATTCCTGACTGCTTCTTTGGACAAGTCTGTGTTTGGGAGTGGTCTAACTTTCCTGAACATGCAATGTCAGATCACGATGTGTTTTACTTATGTTTTCTGTAAGAGTGCTGGCTCTTCTCATCACTGCCACACAGTCACTCAGCACCACTCTGGATACCTGGAGGGTCTCAGGTCCATCTCTAAGAGCAACTCGTGATGACATAGGGACTCAGGCTGTGGCTACTTCGAAATTTCAATTCAAGTAGGAGACTTTGGTCACACCCTCAGCGTTGGTTGCGTTTCCTCAGGCTGCTGATGTCCATAGATTTGGAAGGTATTGCTGATTTCGAATCGTGGGAAGGGCAAAGGTTAATTTATTGGTCCTTTTTTCCCCCTTTAGTGTCAAGATTCAACAATTACAGGAATTGAGACTAGACTTCCAGACTTTCTATTTCAGTTTTAGTTTTTAGATTCATAAAGCTTTAATTATTTAAAAGTGTCTCACGATTATTCTCACAAAAAGTGAGGTAATTCCAGCACATCATTGTTGGCTGTGTCTCTCTGTTTTTCTCCGAAGATGGTCCACTATGTTGTTTTAAAAAATGAGCATAGGCTGGGATCGGTGGCTCAGCCTGTAATCCCAGCACTCTGGGAGGCCGAGGCAAGTGAATTGCCTGGGCCTGTGGATTCAAGACCAGCCCAGGCAACTTGTCAAGACCTCGTCTCTACAATAAGATAAAAAATAGCCAGGCATGGTAGCACACCTCTCTAGTTCCGGCTACTCGGAAGGCTGAGGTGGAAGGGTCGCCGGAGCCCAGTAGGTTGATGCTTGGGTGGCCATGAGCGCACGTGCCACTGCACTCCAGCCTGGGTGAAGGAGTGAGACTCCAACTCAAAAAAAAAAAAAAAGAGCATCACATTAAAGGATTTAATTTAAATCGTATCATCTTATTCCATAGAACATAACTATAGCCTCTAAATTAGGCCTATCAGGACTGGGCGTGGTGGCTGATACCTGTATCTCAGCACTTTGGGAGGCTGAGGTAGGAGGATCACTTGAATCCAGGGGTTCGAGATCAGCCTGGGCAACACAGCAAGACCCCATCTTAAAAATAATTAAGCATAACAGAAAGATCCATCATCTCTACTTGAGTCCATGATTCAGTGATTGATTAAAGATTTCCCCTTACCTTGTTTCAAATTGGATTTTCCAGTGTCTAAGAAGAATCCTTTGAGAGGCAGTCCTTAACTTTTACTGGTTTCCTTATTCATTGCAACATATAAACCAAGTGTGCTTAACCACCACGGATACATGACAGTCCACTGATCCGTAAACAGGACTATGTGCCCCAAAACCACATGCAATAGTTTGTGCATGGTACCTTTTTCTGGGAAATGGATCTATGGTTTTCAACAGATTATAAAAAGAGTTTTCAAACCACAAAAGTTAGAAACTAGTTTGACCGAGGTTATCAATGCTCACACATAGTCAAGAGCAACATGACCTCTGGGAGTTTCCCTCCGGACCACACCACCCCAAACCAAACAGGAGGAAAGGTTTTCTGAGTGAATCATGGAGGGACCAGACCATCATCTGTCTTGCTGGAGTAGAATTTATGGCAAGCCTTCCTATCAGTTGGGCAAAATATCTCTGCTCAACCAGCCCTTACTCTAAGTAATGGGAAATTTACAACCTGAAAAATGGAGCTTTTCAAGAAGGCTGATTTGATGAACAACTTCAGCTACTACAAGCATCATTCTCTAAAGACTGGATTTCCTTAGCAGAAAGCCACTCACGTAGAAGTCTGTTCCTGCTAGGAGTTAGAAGTCCAAGTGTCTTGAGGGCCCAGGAAGTTTCTATTTCCACCAGTCCCCGACTTGGGTGCCTCATCTGTGAGGTGAATCTCTCACCCATGCCCACCGCCAGCATGGACCATCATCACACCCACAGCCACTCATGAGGATGACACTTGACATCCATCAAGGTCAATCTTCAAGTGGAGAGAAATGGCTCAAAAGGGCTGCCGTAGGGACACTAAATGAAAGGCAGGACTTGGTGTGGGAGATTAGGAAGTTGAAATAGTTGCTGTTATGGACCGCATGTTTGTGCCTCCCCAAAATCCCCAGACAAATTCCTCATATTGAAACTCGAATCCCCACCATGAAGGTATTTGGAGGTGGAGTCTCTGGGGAAGAATTGGGTCATAAGGATGGAGCCCTCACGATGGGATTAGGGCCCTTAAAAGAAGGGCCCTTTCATGACCCGCCTGGGCAGCGAGACCTCATCTCTACCATAAATTAAAAAATTTAGCCAGGCGTGGTAGCACACACATGTAATTCCGGCTACTCAGAAGGCTGAGGCGGAAGGATCGCCGGAGCCCAGCAGACGAGACTGCGGTGACCAGGAGCGGCCACTGCACTCCAGTCTGGGTGACAGTGTGAGACTCCAACTCAAAAAAAAAAGAAAGAAGGGCCCTAATCCCATTGCTGCTCTTCACCATGTGAGGCACAACAAGAAGGTGACTGTATGCAAACCAAAAAGAGAGCCCTCACTAGACATGCTGGCACCCTAACCTTGAACTTCCAGCCTCCAGAACTGTGAGAAATAAATTTCTGTTGTCTAAGACACCCAGTCTATGGTATTCTGTCATAGCAGCTTGAACTAATACCGTGGTTTACAGATAGAAGCCCAGAAGTCTCTCTTCTCAATCAGCTACTAGAGTCCCAGACTCTGACAGGTGGGCTTCCCATGTGGCTGGACAGAGAACCCAGGCACGGAGCCTGAGAAAAGCCAACCAACAACATTCCAGATTAAGAATTCCCACCCTCCCCTGCTCTTTCTTGCCTCTCTCTTTCTTCCTTTTAAATGTTATGAATAAAATCTGGACTGAAATCTTCGTGCCAGTTCTTCTACTTATTGTCATGCATTTTCTCTAGGCCTTTTATTTATTTATTTGAGGATAATAATATATACTTTGCAACGGTCCTATAAAGGGTTAAGTGTGACAATGTCCATCAAGCTCTTTTTTTTTTTTTTAATTTATCTTTTATTTTTGAGTTGGAATCTCACTCTGTTGCCCAGGCTGGAGTGCAGGGGTCAAGCTCTTAACACACAACTTGACACTTAGTGAGGGCCACAAAGGCTGGCCATTTAAGTCAACTTTCAGCCAATTCCATGAATTCAGAACAGTTCTAAATTAGGTATCACTCATTCCTTCCCCCATAACAGCTTCATGCAGCCTTCTTCCCACTGCCCGCCACGCCTTTTCCTGTCTATCCTTGACTCATTTTTCAGTGCTGGGCCTTCATATAACTTCCGCAGAAAAGCCCTTCTAGAAACTCTCGTCTAGGTTCGGCTTCTCATGTTGTTAACTGATGGCCATGTGATATCTTGCCATGTTTCTTCTGTAAAATTAGAAACAAAATTATTTGTTTACTCCTGGCTCTTCCCTCTTTTTTTCTCCTCCATTATAAACTCACTGAGGGCAGAAATTAAATCTTCGGAATTGTCTCCCCAGCAGTAAGCAGGGTGTGTGGATTTAACATTTATGTAATAACTACTGATTGCAAGAATGAATGAATGAATGAATGAATTCTTATCGAAGGCTTGGCAGCTGTGTGAACCTTAGCACGTTTATTCCATTTTTTAAAAAGCATTTTTTTCTTTTCCTTTTTTTTTTTTTTTTTGAGTCAGGGTCTCACTCTGTTGCTCAAGCTGGAGTGAAATGGCACAATCACAGCTCACCACAGTCTTGACCTCCTGGGTTCAGCCAATCCTTCTGCTTCAGCTTTCTAAGTAGCTGAAACTGCAGATGCATGCTACCAGGCCTGGCTAATTTTTTGAATTTTTGTTTTATTTTAAGTTGGAGTCTCACTCTGTCACCCAGGCTGGAGTGCAGTGGCACACTCACGGCCACCACAGCCTCAACCTGCTGGGCTCAGGTGATCTTTCCACTTCAGTCTTCTAAGTGGCTGGAACCACAGGCATGTGCCACCATGGCCAGCTAATTTTTCCACTTATTAGAGACATGAGATCTTGCCAAGTTGCCCATGTTGGTCTTGAACCCCTGGGCTCAGGCAATCCTCTTGCCTCTGCCTCCCAAAGTGCTGGAATTACAGGCATAAGCCAAGGTGCCCGGCCAATTTTTTGAATTTTTTATAGAGACGAGGTCTCACTGTGTTGCCCAGGTCAGTCTCTAATTCCTCAGCTCAAGTGATCCTCCCACCTCGGCCTCCCAAAGTGTTGGAATTACAGGCACGAACCATCTCACCCCGCCCCAATTATTCTCTATGTTTCCCTTACATTTTCCTCCCAAAATATTAAAGTATTCAGGGAGCATTATTTTCCCATTTGAAGCTAACACGGTTGGTGCTGAACATACACCAAGAAAATAATCACATTCAACATGAAAATTTGTTTGTCTTTTTTTTTTTTTTTTGAGTTGAAGTCTCACTCTGTTGCCCAGACTGGAGTGCAGTGGCTGCTCCCGGCCACCGCAGCCTCGACCTGCTGGACTCCTGGTGATCCTTCCGTCTCAGTCTTCCAAGTAGCTGGAACTACAGGTGTGCGCTGCCACACCCGGCTAATTTTTGATTTATTGTAGAGATGAGGTCTCGCCAAGTTGCCCAGGCGGGTCTCGAACCCGCAGGCTCAGGCAATCCACTCACCTCAGCCTCCCAAAGCGCGGGATTACAGGCTGAGCCACCGAGCTGGCTAAATTTGTTTGTCTTAAGCCAGTTTTGTTTTCTTTGTCCTGAAATAAGTTTTGTGGACCATTATAAACAGACACAGGCAAGCAACAGGAGACCTTCCTGCCCTCAAACACAGACTGTGGTCTGACAGCTGGGGTTCTACGCCCTGGAGGGAGCCTGCGGATGTTATGACCCCCAAGCTTCCTCCAGGGAGGGGATTTCCCTCCACTGCTCCTGAGTTTGTCACATATCAGTGTGACCAAATAATCATCTCAGTCTGTGTTGGGGGATTTTTTCACTGGGTTCAACTCCCAGGGCTGCAACCAAGTTAGGAAATCTTATAAACCTTCAGTCCCCAAACATTTTGGCATCAGGGAACGGTTTCATGGAAGACAATTTTTCCATGGGCAGGGGCTTGGAGGGGGGACGTGTAGTCAAACCTCACTGCTAATGTCAATCTGTTTTTGCAGCCACTCCCTAGTGGTGGCATCACTGCCTCAGCTCCACTGCAGGTATCAGATTCTCATAAGGAGCACGCAACCTAGATCCCTCGGGTGTGCAGTTCACGATAGGGTTTGCACTTCAACGAGAATCTGATGCTGATGCTACCGCTGATCTGATCTAAGGCTCAGCTCAGGCAGTAATGCGAGCGATGAAGAACGGCTGTAAATACAGATGAAGCTTCCCTGGCTGGCCCACTGCTCACCTCCTGCTGTGCGGCCCCATTCCTAACAAGCTACAGACCCTGACACTCATCTGTGACCCAGGGATTGGGGACTTCTGTTGCAAATGGCCCGGAGCTAAAACAAAAAGTATGTTGGAGTTTTGTTTATGTCATCAGCACGTGGCCCTGACAGAATGGGACTGGTTCTTTGCCACTTTCCCTACCTTATCTGTTCCTTTTCCTTTCAAGAATGTACTTTTTTATAGAAAAAATATAGCAGTAACATACTAAATGTATTATCTGGCTCCTTACTCTTCTACCAATAGTCTTTATTTTAGATCTATCCACAAAACCCTCGAGAAATAGCCCTTTTCTCACCCGCACAAACAGGTGATTATTATTATTTTTTTTTTAGAGTTGGGTTCTTGCTCTGGGGCCCAGGCTAGAATGTAGTGGTGCAATCATAACCCACTGCAGCATTGAACTCCTAGACTCCAGCAATCCTCACGTCTCAGCCTTCCAAGTAACCAGGACTACAGGCACCTGCCACTGAGCCCAGCAATTTTTTTTTTTTGAGTTGGAGTCTCACTCTGTTGCCCAGGCTGGAGTGCAGAGGAACGCTCATGGCCACCCCAGTGTCGACCTGCTGGACTCCGACAATCCTTCCATCTCAGCTTTCCAAGTAGCCAGAAATACAGGCATGCACTACCATGTCCGGCTAATTTTTTATTATTATTATTTATTGTAGAGACGAGATCTCACCAAGTTGCTTGGGCTGGTCTCAAAACCATGGGCTCAGGCAATCCACTCGCCTGGGCCTCCCAAAGTGCTGAGATTACAGACTGATCCAGCTAGTTTTTTAAAATTAGGTCTCACTATGTTGCCCAAGCTTGTCTTAAATTCCTGGCCCCAAGCAGTCCTCCTTCCTTGACCTCCCAAAGTGCTGGGATTACAGGCATGAGTCACCATACCCTGCCAAAGAAGTTATTTTGAATCCTTGCTAAGTAGTATTTGATTAATTTGTTCTATATAAGAACAACAAATAATGTAGATATTAAAAGATACGTTTTAAACCATAAATCATTCAGGATTACAATCGATATTAATAACAGTAGATAAAAATAGCCCTAGTACCTTAGCAACAAACTAAACATGTAAACTGAATCAAGGTTTAAAATCTATTAAGTCTCCTGTAAAATGAGGACAGTAGTTTAATTGACACAGAGAACTTGGTTCAGTTCATACTTAATAAAGGTTGGCAACTTTTTTTTTGAGTTGGAACCTTACTCTGTCGCCCAGAGTGGAGTGCAGTGGCACGCTCACGGCCACCACGGTCTCGACCTGCTGGACTCAGGTGATTCTTCCGCCTCAGTCTTCCAAGTAGCTGAAACTATAGGCAACCACTACCACGCCCAGCTTAAGAGTTGGCGATTAGCCAGGCTCATTGACTCAGCCTGTAATCCCGCGCCTTTGGGAGGCTGAGGTGAGTGGATTGCCTGAGCCCGCGGGTTCGAGACCTGCCTGGGCAGCGAGACCTCATCTCTACAATAAATCAAAAAATCAGCCGGGCGTGGTAGCGCGCGCCTGTAATTCCGGCTACTCGGAAGGCTGAGGCGGAGAGATTGCTGGAGCCCAGCAGGTGAGGCTGCGGCGGCCGGGAGTGGCCACTGCACTCCAGTCTGGGCGACAGAGTGAGACTCCAACTCAAAAAAAAAAAAAGAATTGACTATTATTAACACTGTCATCCCCCTAATCATCACTAAATACCTACAGTTCAGAGGACATAACCCAAATGAGGAATTTAGCTATTATTCATTCTACAATATGGAAGAAATTCACAGCTGCCTTGCGTTTTTGACTAAATAAACCCACTATCCATTATTAAATTCCAAATGTTCAAGCCAATCACAGTTCATAGCTAGGAAACTATAACCGGTTGTGCAATTTTAGCAAAAAGCATAGTTATCTGTGGGGAACTCTGGGAGTGGGAATCTAAGAACAACTCAATAAATCAACATTTATAAAATAAAATATAAAAATAGTCCTTCAAATTGTCAGTGCTTTGTTCCTGCGTAATTTTAGTTCTACAAATTTAGCTCTGCAAATATTACCAGATGGCACAGGTTGACACTAAGCCCGCAAAGATCACATTGTTAGAAAACATTTTTAGATTCTCAGTGGAAGTTGTGACCACTTCAGGCATCTTTGTGGCCCTCCATGGTTTTGGTTGACTACAGCCAAGAGGCATTGCTAAACTTCCAGTCCAAGTGAGACTGACTACATTTAACCTGGAGAGATCGGTCCCGTCATTTAAGTTTTATCAAGAGAAGATATTAAAGAAGAAACTTTGAACCATACGACCCCATACCTGGCTTGTCCTTTAAACCAGACAGTTGCTCAAGCTTGGCATGTCAATTCCCTGAGTAGTCCATTCCGCATGCCTGGGCCACCCTTCTATTTTCCTTGCCTGACAAATACCTATTCTCCCTCCAGGACTCTGCCCAAGAGTAACCCCCTCTCGAATGCCTTCCACATATCCCTCAGTCAGAATTAGGAGCTCCATTCTTTTTTCTTTTTTTTTTTTTGAGTTGGAGTCTCACTCTGTCGCCCAGACTGGAGTGCAGTGGCTGCTCCCGGCCACCGAA
>NW_007253285.1:206947-219325 GCF_000164805.1 Carlito syrichta
GCCCTCCAGTCTGGGCGACAGAGTGAGACTCCAACTAAAAAAAAAAAAAATTTTTTTTTTCCACTGGGCTCAGTGGTTCACACCTGTAATCCCAGCACTATGGGAGGCCGAGGCGAGAGGATTGTCTGAGCTTAGGAGTTTGAGACCAGCCAGGGAAACTTGCTAAGACCCCATCTCTGTAATAAATCAAAAAATAAGCCAGACGTGGTAGCGCCCGTCTGTGGTTCCAGCTACTGGGAAGGCTGAGGTGGAAGGATCGCCTGAGTCCAGCAGATAGAAACTATGGTGGCCGCAAGCGTGCCACTGCCCTCCAGCCTGGGCAACAGAGTGAGACGCCAACTCAAAAAAAAGAACTCTGTCGCCCAGACTGGAGGGCAGTGGCACGCTCGCGGCTACCGCAGCCTCAACCTACTGGGCTCCGGTGACCCTTCCACCTCAGTCTTCCAAGTAGCCGGAATTACAGGCGCGCACTTCCACACCCGGCTAATTTTTGATTTATTGTAGTGATAAGGTCTCGCCAAGTTGCCCGGGTGGGTCTCGAACTGCAGGCTCAGGCAATCCACTCACCTCAGCCTCCCAAAGCGCTGGGATTACAGGCTGAGCTACCAAACCCGGCAAAATTTCATTTTTGAAGGCAGTGTCTCACTATGTTGCCTAGGCTAACCTTGACCTCTAGGGCTCAAGAGATCCTCCTGCCTCAGCCTCCCAAGTAGCTGGGAATGCAGGTGTGCACCACTGTGACCCTCTAAGGTGCTACTTACTAAAGATTATCTCAACCAGGCTTGGTGGCTCAACCTGTAATCCCAGCACTTTGGGAGGCTGAGGTGAGTGGATTGCCTGAGCCTGCGGGTTCGAGACCCTCATGGGCAACTTGGCGAGACCTCATCTCTACAATAAATCAAAAATTAGCCAGGTGTGATAGCATGCGCCTGTAGTTCCAGCTACTTGGGAGGCTGAGGCGGAAGGATCGCCGGAACACAGCAGGTTGAGGCTGCAGTGGTAGGGAACAGCCACTGCACTCCAGTCTGGGCGACTGAGTGAGACTCCAACTCAAAAAAAAAAGATTACTCTCTAAGTCCATGACGCATGTGAATCATTCTCGTTTACTACTAAATTGGTTGCCTCAGAGTCAGTACTAGGGAGCAACATGAAGTACAGAACAGTTTCTTAGGGAAACCCTCTCCTTGCTGTGTTCTTTCTCTTTCTTAAAGTCTTCATTTTTCCCAAGCCTCTTCTTGACAGCAAAACTTATTCAATAAACTGATCCAAAGAAGATATCAAGGATGAATCTCGGTTTTAACAAGTAAAAGAATGCATTATCGTACTATTCCCTTTATCCAAGATTTCGCTCTTCACAGTGTCTGTCACCCGTGGTCAACCCCATCATCGTGGCTCCGTGATCCTCCTTCTGACACAGGCAGAGGGTCAGTCACAGCTGAGCGCTGTGTCACAATGCCTACACCATTCACCTCACTTTGTCTCATTGTATGGGCATGGTGTCACCTCATGTCATCACACACAAAAGGCTGACTACAGTATAATAAGATATTTTGAAAGAAACCACATCGACATACTCCTATTACAGCATTTTGTAATAATTTTCTATTTTATTGTTATCATTGTTCATTTCTTACTGTGCCTAATTTATAAATTAAATTCTATTTTAGGTATGTATGTATAGGGGAAAAAGATCACAATATATATGGGGTTTGGGACTATCCACAGTTTCAGGTATTCACTGGGGATCTTGGATCAAATCCTTCATGGATGAAGGGGGATTGTTGTAATTTTTTGTGTGCAAGTTATTTATTTATTTATTTATTTCTATTTTTATTTTTTATTTTAAAGATGTGGGGTACAATTCAGGGTTAGTTATACAAATGTTGATTATGCAGGTATCCTTGTTGATGAGGTGTGCCCCTCCCTCCCCTAGCTGTTTCCCATAACTGCCAATCCCATCCCCCTCCCCTGACAGTTTCTCACTGCTGCCAATCCCTTTCTTATTGTATTATGATAATTGTTCAAGATCCGCTTATGAGTGAGAGCATATGGTATTCAATTTTTTGTTCCTGTGATAGAAAACTGAGTATGATCAACTCTAAATCCATCCAAGCGGCTACAAAGTCCATGTGTTTGTCCTTCTTTATGGCTACATAATATTCCATTGTGTATATGTACCACATTTTTTTTATCCAGTCCATCTTTGATGGGCAGCATGGTTGGTTCCATGTTTTTGCTGTTGTGAATAGAGCTGCAACAAACATATGTGTGCAGGTATCTTTCTTTATAGAATGATTTGTGTATATATTCAAATCATTCTGGGTATATTCCCAATAGGGAAATCTCTGGGTGATTATTGTAATTTAAAAGAGAATGCAGGCAACCCCTTTGGGTCCCCTCCCACTCTGGGAGTTTTTCTGTTCTCTCAATAAATCCTGCTTTCTCAAAAAAAAAAAAAAATCCTGCGTTTTCTCGGGGGGAGAATGCCGGCAAAATCAGAATCACTCAATGGTGGAATTTCACACACTTTTCTAATATCATTGAGGTAGAAATATGGATCCTGAAGGCATTTTGACCAGAGTAGCCCAAGTCACATAGAGCCATCTTTATGTTGCAATGATCATCCAGTGACTCCGTGTCGAGAATCTGGACATGTACTCAGCTCTGTAAACCACTCACAGTAGAGCAATTTTCTCAATGGCCCTTCCCTTAACCAACTCGTTTGAATTAAGCAACACTCTTCAATGTATTCTGTAAAGCAAATTGACAGAGATCCACATGCTAAAAGCTTAAAACTAGTACACCTCCCTCTGGTCTAAGACAAACACTATGATAAGGGCACAGTTCACCTCGCAAAGTCAGTTTGCACTTACTCCTCAAAGTTGGTTATGTTTGTCTCCAAATATTTTAATCTGAAATAGGCTTGCTATTTTAATTAAAGATTTAAATGAACTATTTTGAAAGCCAATAAAATGTGGTTGCAGAAAGATAACTGTTTTTTTCATGAAAATAGTTGAATATTTTTACAAAGATAAAATTGAGATGCATATCTAACAGCAACTGTTGTCAAAGTAAATGTGTGAAACACCCATAAGGGGGGTAGGTCATAAAATTCTAGAAGAACTGTGCACTAGCCGGGTGTGGTAGCTCACTCCTGTCATCTCAGCACTTGATGAGACCTCGTCTCTACAATAAATAAAAAAAAATTAGCTGGGCATGGTGGCACACATCTGTGGTTCCAGCTACTTGGAAGGCTGAGGTAGAAGGATTGCCTGAGCCCAGCAGGTCGAGGTTGTGGCCACTGAACTCCAGCCTGGGTAACAGAGTGAGACTCGGACTCAAAAAAAAAAAAAAAAAAGACCTGTGTATGGATTATTTCACAGATGTTTTTAAATTCTCCCTATGTTATAGAAAAATGGACGTTAGAAGTCATAGATGGCATATTAATGGATGTCATTTACTCAAGAAAGATGACACTGTATTCCAGTCGTTGTCTCAAATTTTAAAGAAAAAACAAATCCTTAGCCCTGCATCAGGCCATTGGCAAAGGAATGTATATGTGCATATAAGTCAAAATGTTTTCAAAGAAATTGCACTCCTTTTTACGAAGAGATTCCCTTCCTCGGTCCACCTTTTCAACTAAGTGAACAGCCTCTGGGTTCATGTGACAGTGTCGGTCACACGCAGGAGAGGTCCTGGAAAGCTATCATCAACCAAACACTCAAGAGCGCCCTTCTCCCCAGCACCAAGTGCCAATTCCTGCCCATTTCCTTTTCATCTTTCTCAAAAGGAAGAAAGAATAGGGAATGAATCTTGATGACTTTATCCCTCCAAGGTGTGACTCAGCTGTTACCATGACATTTCAGAGCAACCAGTTGCTTTGGAATGGAGGCTCGAGGAAGACAAGTAAGAGAAACAAATGACTAAGAATGTCACGCTGCTTTAGCAGAGAAGTGGAGAAGGGGATGAAGACAGTTGAAAAAAAAGGGACCCAGGCAGACTCAAATGTGAAAGGAAGGCTTGAACGGAAAGCATGAGAGACTGTCATCCTCTTTATGTCATATGTGATGAGACTAGCACTTTACCTCTGTGGTCTTCCTCCCAAAAACCTGTAACTCCAGTCAAACATGAGAAAAAACATCAGGCAAATCCCAACTGAGGGACATTCTAGAATTACCAGGACGCCTTAAAACTGTCAAGGACACCAAAACAAAACAAGGAAAGTCTGAGAAACTGTCACAGACCTGCAGAACCTAAGAAGACGCGATTATTAAACAAAACATAATGTTTTGGATGATCCTGAAACAGAAAAAGACATTAGGTAAAAACCAAGGAAATGTAAATAAAGCTTGGACTGTATCAGTATTGGTTAATTAATTTTGACCAAATGTGCCACACTAACGTGAAGTGTATTTAGTAGAAGAAGCTGGGTGTAGAGTGTATGAAAACTCTGCGTCCTATCTTCAACACTTCTATAAATCTTAACTCATTTTTAAAAAAGCTTGTTGTGTAAATATAATTTCAGAATGAGCTGGGCTTAGTGGCTCAGTCTGGGAGGCTGAGGCAAGTGGATTGCCTGAGCCCGTGGGTTCGAGATTAACCCGGGCGACTTGGTGAGACCTCGTCTCTACAATAAATCAAAAATTAGCCAGGTGTGGTAGCACACGCCTGTAGATCCAGCTACTTGGAAGGCTGAGGTGGAAGGATGTCACTGCAACCCAGCCTGGGCGGCGGAGTGAGACTCCAACTCAATTAAAAAAAAAAATCTGACTCTATCCATGTTGCAAATAAACATGCTCAATACAAAAAAAGAAAAAAAAAAATCTCAGAATGGGTAGCACAAAAAGAGAGAGAAAAAAAATCAAATTCTGAGAAAGTGGTTTGATTCTTTAAAGATTTTTAGTTTTTTGTAGAGACGGGGTCTCGCCATGGGTACATACAAGAGTTAGTAAGTGAACATATATCTCCTTGCTTTGTTGGCTGAGAGAACCACCCAGAAATAGGGACAGTCCAGGAGCAGTAATACAGTTCACACCCACATCCATGTTTCTAGAACCATTCTTTGACAAAAAAAATAAGAATTACAGAAATGGCTGACTTCAGGACCGGTGAGGGGAATATGCATGATGAAATTAGAGCATCTTACAGTGCCAGGAAATAGGCAGTGCTACACACACACACACACACACACACACACACACACACACTGCACACACAAGTATCTCAGGGACGCCGGAGCCAACTGAAAGAGCTCCCAACAAAGAACCAAAGCTGAAACAGTTTAGGTGACAAAACAAAGCAGTATCAGACTAGAATCCAAAGGATAAAATAAATATCCATTAGAGAGGTCGGGAGATTGAAAAACAGACAGACAGATGGACAGATAGATAAAGAGGTGTGGGATGTGCAAAGACTTGAGTGTGGTTTTCTTGCCCTCCACCAAGTCTCATGTTGGCATTTGATTCCCAGGGTTGAAGGTAGGGCCTGGTAGAAGGTGTTTGGGTCCTGGGATCAGGTCCCTCAGAAACTGCTTGATGCGGTCCTCGTGGCAACATGTGAGTTCTCACTGTTAGCTCCCTGGAGAACGGATTGCTTAAAAGGGGCTGGCACCGCCTTCTCTCTCTCTCTTTCCCCGCTCTTATCACATGATGGCTTCTCCCCTCCTCTGTCTGCTATGATGGAAGGTTTCTGAAGGGCCCTCACCAGAAACTGATGTTGGCGCCATGCTTCTTGGGCAGCCTAGAGAACCATGAGCCAAATAAGCCTCTTTTCTTATTTTATTTTATTTTTATTTTTATTTATTTATTTTTTGAGTTGGAGTCTCACTCTGTTGCCCAGACTGGAGTGCGGTGGCCGCTCCCAGCCACCGCAGCCTCGACCTGCTGGGCTCCGGCGATCCTTCCCCCTCAGCCTTCCAAGCAGCCGGAACTACAGGCGCACGCTACCACGCCCGGCTGATTTTTTGATTTATTGTAGAGATGAGGTCTCGTTGCCCAGGTGGGTCTCGAACCCGTGGGCTCAGGCAATCCACCCACCTCAGCCTCCCAAAGGCGCAGGATTACAAGCTGAGCCACCGAGCCGGCTTATTTTATTTTATTTTAAAGATGTGGGGTACAATTCAGGATCAGGAATACAACTGGTCACCAAACAGGTAGAGTTTGGGCCTCCCTTTGGTCCCCACTTTGCCTGGTTTGAGATCAGGTACCCTCACTTGTGTAAGCCTCTTTTCTTTATAAATGCCCAGCTTCTGGCATTCCTTGATAGCAACACAAATGGACTCAGACAGGAGAATAGTCACATCTCCCATGCAGAGGAATTCTACTCTTTAGGAAGTGGGGCGTAACTCCCCACACAATGACTTCCTTTCAAAGAGTATAATATGGATTAATATCTACATTTTCCTTGTAGAAACCATACATAAGAAGCCCCTTTCTTTCCTGTCTGGTCATCTATGTGTCTCTAGAACATTCTAGATGTATAGAAGTTTTGAAGATAGTACCAAGAGTTTTCATACATCCTACACCCGGTTCCTTCTTTAAATACATCTTACATGAGCGTGGTACATTTGTCAAAGTGAGTTAACCAAAACTAACACACGATTACTAACTGATGTCCATATTTGATGCACATCTCCTCACATACCTTCATCTGATAAGCACTACCTCAGCCAGATTATTAAGATATATTTAAACAGAGAAAAATCATGTTTCTAGGATGTTCTCTTGAAATCATATGATGAGACTAGCACTTTACTTCTGTGGTCTTCCTCCCAAAAACCTGTAACTCTAGTCAAATCATGAGAAAAAACATTAGGCAAATCCCAACTGAGGGACGTTCTAGAATTACCAGGATCCTTGAAATTGTCAAGGACATTGAAACAAAACAGGGAAAGTCTGAGAAATTGTCACAGACCCGTGGAACCTAAGAAGACAGGATGATTAAACATAACGTAGTGTTTTGGATGGGATTCTGAAACAGAAAAAGACATTAGGTAAAAACCAAGGAAATGTAAATAAAGCATGAATTGTATCAATATTGGTTAATTAATTTTGACCAAATGTGCCACACCAATGTGAGGTGTATCTAGTAGAAGAAACTGGTTGTAGAGTATATGGAAACTAGGTCCTATTTTCAAAACTTCTATAAATCTTAAATCTTTTTTTTTTTTTGAGTTGGAGTCTCACTCTGTCACCCAGGCTAGAGTGCCGTGACATGCTCACAGCCACCGCAGCCTCAACCTGCTGGGCTCAGGCGATCCTTCTGCCTCAGGCTTCCAAGTAGCTGGAACCACAGGTACGTGCCACTGTGCCCAACTAATGTTTTGATCTATTGTAGAGACGAGGTCTCGCCATGTTGTCCAGGCTGGTCTCGAACCCCTGGGATCAGGCAATCCTCTTGCCCCTGCCTCCCAAAGTGCTGGGATTTCAGGCTGAGCCACCAAGCCTGGCCTAAATCTTAAATCATTTTAAAAGAAAAGTTTTCCAGGCGCGGTGGCTCAGCCTGTAATCCCAGCACTTTGGGAGGCCCAGGCGAGTGGATTGCCTGAGCCCGCAGGTTCAAGACCAGCCTGGGAAGCTTGGCGAGACCTTGTCTCTACAATAAATCAAAAATTAGTCGGGCGTGGTAGCGCACGCCTGTAGTTTCAGTTACTTGGAAGACTGAGGCGGAAGGATCGCCTGAGCCCAGCAGGTTGAGACTGTGGTGGCTGTGAACATGTCACTGCACTCCAGTCTGGGTGACACAGTGAGACTCCCACTCAAAAGAAAAGAAAAACTTGGTGTGTAATTTTTAAAAATCTCAAAAAGGGTAGCACACAAAGAAACAAAAAAATCAAAGAAAATTATTTTATTTTAAAAATTAACACACTGGATGGGTACAGTAATTCATGCCTGTAATCCCAGCACTTTGGGAGGCCAAGGCAGGGGGATTGCTTGAGACCAAGAGTTTGAGAACAGCCTGGGCAACATGGCGAGACCTCATCTCTACCAAAAATAATAATAATAATTAATACATGGTTGTTGAATTCTTTCCTAATGCTAAGATACAATTTAACATTTGCAGAGTGATGAAATACAGTCTCTATTTTAGAACTCATGTAAAAATTCTACAATATATTCAGATTTCAGAAGATTATGGAGAAATGGCATCCAAATTTTTGTCGTTTTTTTTTTAAACTAGGCTTTTCAAACTAATTTTCAGAAAAAGCATTGTCAATAACAGCCTATGAAACCATAAGATAACACCAAATTCTCTGAGCTAAATTAGTGGAGGTACATTTAAAAAAAAAAAAAAAAGCTCAAGGCTTGGATAGTAGTTTGTGTGGTCCTGGTTATATCATGAGACACATCTGAGCCATAAGTTTCTCCATCTAAAAACTGAATAAGACAACTGGGGAGGCTTAAATAGGAGGAAGCCGGGCTCGGTGGCTCAGGCTGTAATCCCGCGCCTTTGGGAGTCTGAGGTGAGTGGACTGCCTGAGCCCACGGGTTCGAGACCCGCCTGGGCAGCTTGGCGAGACCTCATCTCTACGATAAATCAAAAAATCAGCCAGGCTGGTAGCGCGCCCCTGTAATTCCGGTTACTCGGAAGGTGAGACGGAAGGATCGCTAGAACCCAGCAGGTCGAGGCTGCAGTGGCCGGGAGCGACCACTGCACTCCAGTCTGGGCGACCGAGTGAGACTCCAACTCAAAAAAAAAAAAGAAAAAAAAAAAAGGAGGATTGCTTGAACCCAGGAGTTCAAGACTAGCCTAGGCAACATAGGGAGACACCATCTCTACAAAAACTCCAAAAATTAGCTGGGCGGAGTGGTGCAAGCCTGTAGTTTCGGCTATTTGGGAGGCTGAGGTGGGAGAGCCCACGAGGTTGAAGCTGTGGTGAGCTGTGATCTCTCCATACGCTAGCTTGGATGATAGAGTTCTCACTGTTAGCTCCCTGGAGAACTGATTGTTTAAAAGGGGCTGGCACTGCTTTCTCTCTCTCTCTTTCCCCCCACTTCTCGCCATCACACAGCTCAATCAAATAACCAATCAATAAGGTGTCATAAAGAATTGAACCCATTGTAATGTACAACTGCCACCAGCTTTCAAGTCCCAATACTCCCCGTTCCCCTTCTGCCCCATATCCAGATGAGCCAACAAGAAAGCCCAGAAGAGGCGCTCCTTCTTCTGACACCAGTGAGTGTTCAGCCATACAAGCTGTGAGATCGCATGGAAACCTCACCCCCGGCCATCCCCTCATCATAATAAAAGCCAAGCTGGTCTCCTCTCCCTGCTCCCTCAAGCCATTTTGGTCCTGCCTGGGAGCCTGCCTCTCTCTCCTCAGAAAGCATCACTGCGTGGGTAAGAAAGCCTTTCACATCTTCTTGGTGCTGCCTCGGTGCCATCAGTATGGACTTTGGAACCAAATTTTGGGTGAGGCTCCATCATGCCTCCCCAAGATGTCCATGACAGGGCAAGACATCTGTTTCTCTTGCTTTCATGAAACACACAAGGAAAACCCATGGCCAGATGACCCCCACTCATCATTACCATGCCATCCCACAAATCATCCAGACAGGATCGCGTTAGCAAGTCATGTCCTTTGGACACAAGGGACCCACCTGCTTTAAGCACCCCGTTGGGTCTTGGCATAGTCTATTTCATTAGAACAAGAGTACGTCTCTTTCTACCTGCTAATAGACAAACACTAGGAAGTTTCTAGAGGCTTACAGACAGCCTGTTCATTACGTGGGACGGATTCAAGACAACACATCAGGCCCTAGTGAAAAACATTTTTAAGGCTCCATCATTTGAAAGAAACTCTGACAAAGAAAGGATTAGACCAGGCTCTCACCCTCAGGATTTCTAAAATAGAAAAGCTCACAGCTGCATTGAAATCATCAGCGTGTGTACATTATTTAGCAAGTCTTTTCGTCGCTGTTTGCACCACAGGTGCAATAAGAGTAGGTTAATTTTCCACACCGGGGCATTTCCATTTTGTGTATGTGTGTGTCATCTAACACATTTTTAAAAGCCCAGCTGAAAAGCCTTGGTTAAGATGTTTCTGTCAAGGTAAAATCCAGAGCAAAACGCTTTTATTCTGGTCCATTGAGAGGGAGATCGTCTGCTGTTAATATCTCTAAGCTCTGTAACGTTTCCTTCTTCAGCTAGGTCAAAAATAAAAGATATCATAATAGCACCAACGAGGTCTTTCTACCAGGGTAAGAGTAATAAGCCACCGGGGTGGCTCCGTTGGGATGATTATGTTACATCCATGGACAACCACCAGCCAACCCCGGCGACATCAGCCAACCCCAGCGACACTTGAGTTTGCCGTTAAAAGTAATATATAGTTGTCTTGGCTGAGGTCAGACTCATCTGGGTAAGAAAGAAAAATGCTCAAACAAAAATAAAATAAAGAATGAAAAGAAAGACAATATTCCCCTTGTTGGCTTGCTCCTGACACTGGGCCCGATCCCATATGCATACCCCGCCGCTTCCTGCTGGCACATTCGGGGGTGGGAATCAATCCACCCTTTGTAGATATCAAGAAATTGTGGAGGCCTTAAACAGGGAAACGCTGAATGGACCTAATGTGGCTGGGGACAAAGACTTTAAGTGAGGGGAGGAGGGAAGGCTGGGCGGGATCGGGGTGACCAGGGTCCCCTGCAGGGATTGGGGGGCTTGAGGTCACGCTGGAGCCCACCCCACAGCCCGGAGGTGACGCTTGCGTCTACGGCTCTTAACGTTTTGTGTCACTGACCAAATGCAAACAGCTCGTTTCACTTGGGACTAAATTGAAAAGAGACTCTTACAAAATGCCTAAAATGCAGCGCCTCTTAAATGTCCCATTTTGAATCAATGTGTGTGTGCGTGTGCACGTGCGTGTCTGTGTGTGCATGTGTGTGCCTGTGTGTCTGTGTGTCTCTGTATGTGTGTGCCTATCTTTGTGTGTCTGTGTCCATGTGTGTGTGTCTGTGTGTCTGTGCACGTGTGCATGTGTGTGTCTGTGTGTATCTGTGTGTGTGTCCTTGTGCATGTATGTGTCTCTGTGTCTGCACGTGTGTGTATGTGTGTGCGTGTTTATGGTTTGCTCATCCTAATACACTGGCAGGAATAGATTCTTCCTTTGCCTTTTAGGAAACACAAACTCTATTCTCTGTGAGACATACATCCATTTTAGACTCAAGGAACAAAATTGTTTTAAGGGTGCCTAAACCTTAGACCGATTTTCAGTGTTAAAAATTTCACTCCATACTAGAGAATAAGATTGAAAGAACAATCTTTTTTCTAACTGAATGACCAGAACATTATTTTACTAAAGCAATAAGCCTCCACTGTAAACCACGCCATGCAGTAAGTAGGTCACTGAAAACTAAAATGATATCAGATGTAGGCTAGGATTTCAGTTTAGCAAGATTATCCTTTGTAATTGCTGTTTAAAAAAAAAAACTACTATTTTTACTAAATGCTTAGGGGGATGTTTAGAGTGTTTTTAAAGCTATATGACAGCAAAAAAAATTATTCTCATGATGAGTGTTTACAAAAATGCATCAGTTCATCTGCCTGCTTTAGTAAAATTGTACACTGAATAGAATTTTGACTTTTTGTTTTTTTTTTTTTTTTTTTTAGAGACAGGGTCTTGCACTGTTACCCGGGCTGGAGTGCAGTGATATAATCACAACTCACTGTAGCCTCGAACCCCTGGGCTTAAGCAATCCTCCTGTCTCAGACTCAGGAGTCGCTGGGACTGCAGGTGCATGCCACCACACTGGGCTAATTTTTTTACTTTTTGCAGAAATGGGGTCTCACTACGTTACTGAGGCTGGTCCTGAACTCCTGGGCTCAAGCGATCCTCCCACCTCAGCCTCCCAAAGCACTGGGATTACAGGTGTGAGTCACCACTCCCGGCCCAGAATTTTAGCATTAAAGGTTGTGAGTCTTGGGATGCCACAGGAACACTGCTAATGTGGATTTTCAGTCAGGGACTTTCATGCCTTTCCTAGAAGTAAGACATCTCCTGAGTAAGCACAGAGAAAGTGAGAAGTCTCTCTTTATAGAATCTCAACGAAGGAAGGATGATAGAATTTGAACAGGAACACTTTTCCAGCCCCATGAGCTAATGGACCTACCCGTTGAGCATCAAAGGCACATTTCAAAAGTAGAGAAAACCTGAGGCTATGTGCCCCCTGAAGGAAATAAACCATGCGTCTGGAGTAGTCTTGCCCCCCGCCCCAAAAAAAACTGGACCTCAATATGAACAAGCTTTTAGACCTAATTAGATATTTACTGAGAATATAAGAGAAACCGGGCTTGGTGCCTCAGCCTGTAATCTCGTGCCTTTGGGAGGTCGAGGTGAGTGGATTGCCTGAGCCCGTGGGTTCGAGACCCGCCTGGGCA
>NW_007253285.1:219350-227198 GCF_000164805.1 Carlito syrichta
ACTGCACTCCAGTCTGGGCGACAGAGTGAGACTACAACTCAAAAAAAAAAAAAAAAGAAAGAAAATATAAGAGAAAAAAACGATATAGGACACCATGGAGATGCAACCAGCAAAACCCATCTATGGAAATCTCTACAAGAATTGCAAGGAATTTATATTTAAAATGCAGAGAAACCTACATGAATCAAGAGGCAATTGAGAGACTAGGTTTGGTGGCTCATGCCTGTAATCCCAGCACTTTGGGAGGCCAATATGAGAGGATTGCTGGAGCCCAGAAGTTTGAGACCAGGCTGGGCAACATAGTGAGATCTCATCTCTATCCCCCCACCCAAAAAAACATAGTTAGGTGTGGTGGAGCACACCTGTAGTGCTAGCTACTCAGGAGGCTGAGAGGGAAGGATAGTCAGAGCCCAAGAGGTAAATACGGCTGTAGTGGGTCATGATTGTCCCACTGCACTGGACTCCATCTCCAAAAAAAGTTGGGGAGAGAAAAACATATACCCACCACAATGTGCTTATGTAAGTCCAGATTCAAACAAACCAACTAAAAAAGATGTCACATAGGAAACAACCAAAAACCACCTGGATGTTTTATTATAATTAAACAGTCATTGTTATTTGTTTTAAGGGTAATAATAGTATTTTGGCTATGTTAAAAGAGAGAAACTCCTTATCTTTTAAAGACACAGACTGAAACATTTATGGATTTTTTTTTAAGTTAATTTTATTTGACGAAGCTGATATTCTCTGGGATTACTTCCTCCAAGAATTCTGACTGTTCATTTCCATCCTCCACCCCACCCCAGGCCGAAGTTTCCCTCCATGCGTATAGTAATGCTTCATACAGATCTCTGTGCCTACATACTATATCATAAGCTCTTGCTGTGAGGGTTTCGGCACCAGACTGAGGACCTAAGGTCAACTGACTTAGTATCACTGACTTAGTATCTCCAACACCTGGCATATGGCAAATCAATAAATGCGTGAATGCAGGAATATTTCATTAAAACCAATAACTTTTTTTGTTGATAAGAAAATATAGTTTATTTAGAAAGTAAGTTAGAGAGAGACAAAGAAAGAGGAGATTCACCTTCCCACCTCAGGGAAGGGAGCCAAAGCCAGGAAGCATGGGACGGCCATAGCTCAAAGAGCACATGACCACACCAGAGTCTAGCAAGGCAATGGCCGCAATGACCAGGCAATGGCCTAGCAATGGCCAAAACCAATCTTTTTTTTTTTTTTTGAGTTGGAGTCTTACTCTGTCACCAAGGCTTGAGTGCAGTGGCCCACTCACGGCCACCCCAGCATCGATTTGCTGGGCTCTGGCGATTCTTCCACCTCAGCCTTCCAGGTAACTAGAACTACAGGTGCACACCACCACACTCGGCTAATTTATTATTATTATTATTATTATTATTATTATTATTATAATAGAGATGAGGGCTTGCCAAGTTGCCTGGGCTGGTCTCAAACCTGTGGGCTCAGGCAATCCACTCGCCTCGGCCTCCCAAAGTGCTGGGATAGCAGACTGAGCCACGGATCCCAGCCCAAAACCAATATTTTATTTTGGGGTCTATATGCCAGTTGCAGCCAGGAGCTTTGGACTCCCCCATGCTAAATGTTCCCTGATGCACACGCTCCATGATGACCATACCAGCTTGCATGCTGTTTCAGTCATGTCTTCCTCCAAAGATGCCATGATCAAGTCATCATAGCTGACTTGTCTAGCACACTTGAAGTACACCAGGCACCAGACTCCAAGTACTTAACATGTTTTCAATCATATTTTCACCACAACCCTGTGATATAAGACCTAGTATGATCATTCTCATGGAGACAAGAAGGTGAGACACAGGCATGTGGGCCCATGTGGGAGTCATGTCTGGGTCCAGAACATCTTCTCTTAACCACACTCGACATCTTCCCTAAGACTGGAACCCAGTGGCCGTGGACTTCACAGAAAGCAGCAACGGTGGGTCATGACAGTTCCAAGCCACTTGATTTGTCAACGACCAGCTTATCCTAGCCAGAAAGCACTACAAAATAAAGGCAACCTGAGGACAATAAAGAATCAGTGTACTCTATCAGAACCATTTCAGATTTGCTTCAGATGTTAGGCCAATCAAGTCGTTTCCGACTTCAGTCCAGATACTTTGCCCAGTTGGTGAAAGCGTGTCTTTTCTCAGGATGAGATCAGATGTGGCACTGACCCCATCCATAAGACATCCATCATCCAACTGGGAATAAAAATGGATTCCCGATTTAGTTCTTTCTTTCCCGCCTCCTGACCCTGCCCCAGTCTGGGTACTACTTCTTGCTTGGAAGAATATCACAGTTAATCAAGGTTACAAAAACACTGCACATTCTTCCCTTGGTTGAGGAATTTGGGGTTGGTCAAAATCATTGTTGAACAAAATATCCAAGACAGAATGGGATAGAATTTCCTCGATCTTTTCCTTTTTTTCTTTTTCCAAGGAAGAAAGAGTCTCACTGACTCCAGGATTCTTGGCTCAGCCATTACTCAAGCCACAAATACTTCAGTTATCCAGTGAGTCAGCGGCCTTCAACCACACTTTAAATAAAGGCCTTCTATCATGATATTTTTCACATGTGTTTCGCTCGCAACTGTATGCCCTATAAATGTTAAGCTGTTGAGATTTTTTTTCTCATTTCTTTCTGCAGAGACAGGCCCCAACAATTCTTCAAGAAGACTGTGGCTTGTCTTCTACTGGGACGCGAACAACAGACTTCCTAGTTAATTCAACTGGCAACTTCTTGTAGCCAATTCTAGTATTCCTTTTGTTTTGTTTGTCTGTTTTTTTTTTTGAGTCGGAATCTCACTCTGGTGCCCAGGCTGGAATGCAGTGGCACAATCACAGCTCAATGCAGCTTCAACCCCCTGGGACCAAGTGATCCTCCTGCCTCAGTCTCCTAAGTAGCTGGGACTATAGGCACGCACCACCACGCTCAGCTAATTTTATGTATTTATCTACCTATTTATTTATCTATTTATTTATTTTGTTGAGTTGGGGTCTCTGTCACCTAGGCTGGAGTGCAGTGGTACGTTCATGGCCACCACAGCCTCAGCCTCCTGGGCTCAGGTGATCCTTCCATCTCAACCTTCCAAGTAATTGAAACTATAGGCATGTGCCACCATGCCTGGCTAATTTTTTGATTTATTGTAAGACCAGGTCTTACCATGTTGCTCAGGTTGGTCTCGAACCCCTATGCTCAGGCAATCCTCTCATCTCCACCTCCCAAAGTGCTGGGATTACAAGCGTAAGCCACGACGCCCGGCTAATTTTCTTTATTTTTATAGAGACAAGGTCTTGCTGTGTCGTCCAGGTTGGTCTTGAACTCCTAGGCTCCAGCGATCCTCCTACCTCAGCCTCCTAAATTTCTGGAATTACAGACATGAGCCAACATGCCCGGCCATTCTTTGGTCTATTTTTACTGCAGTACAGCATACATACACAAATTTACAATTGTGGCCATTGTATAGTGTACGGTTCAGTAGTGTTAAGTCCATGCTCTTTGCTTGGCAGCCATCACCACAATCCATCCCCAGAACTTGTTTCTCCTTCCCGAACTGAAACTGTGTTGCCGCTGAACACCAGCTCTTCATCCTTGCCCTTGTCCCTGGCAACCTCCGTTCTACTTTCTATCTCTATGAATTTGTCCCTTGCTTTTTGACGGATGGTTTAAATAAATGTGGTGATTGTTATAAGAGCACTGGGTTGTGAAGACAAGAAACCTGTATCTTTTTATCTTTAACTTTTTATTTAACTTTCAAGCACTAAATGTGTAAATGAGTCCTACTTTGGAGTCTCTGTTTCAATCCATTTGTCTGACAGCCTGCCTTAGGTATATTGTTGTAGTTCTTTTTTTTTTTTTTGGAGCCGGAGTCTCACTCTGTCGCTCAGGCTGGAAGGCAGTGGTACGCTCGCAGCTGCTGCAGCCTCAACCTGCTGGGCTCAGGCCATCCTTCAGCTTCAGCCTTCCAAATAGCTAGAACTATGGGCGCATGCCAATACACCTGGCTAGTTTTTTATTTATTGTAGAGATGAAGTTTTGCCAAGTTGCCCAGGCTGGTCTTGAACCCGTGGGCTCAGGCAATCCTCTCACCTCGGCCTCCCAAAGTGCTGGGATTATAGGCGTGAGCCACTGTGCCCAGCCTGTAGTTCTTAAGCTAATCAAATATTGGGCAGGAAAAGAAAATTTAAAATAGTTAAAAATAGATTTAAAGTGTACTGGAGAAATAAGTTGCACTGTGGGTTTACTAAAGATTTTTAAATGTTACGTATTTCGGTGACATCTCTCTTCATGGACACTATTAACAATGAATGACTAAGAATTTTCTAAGTTTGAGGCACTCGTTGATTTCCCGCAAAAAAAAAAAAAAAAAAAAGCTTCCTCTATTGAGTCTTTAAGAAAATAACTTGTTCCCTTTCTCAGGTGTCTCTGGACTGGCACATCAGAAAACAGGCAAGAAATGGTGAAACTCAGAATGGAATAATTTCTCTGCACTCGAGGGCAAATGGTGAGGAAAAAGGACTCCAGTTCTGTTTTGTTTTTTTTGTTGTTGTTTGTTTCTGAGTCGAAGTCTTACTCTGTCTCCCAGGCTGGAGTGGTGCAGTGGTCAGCTTACTGCAGTCTCAACCTCCTGGGCTCAGGCGATCCTTCACCCAGTTCCACGGATAGCCGGGACTACAGGTGCATACCACTATACTTGGCTATTTTTTTTTTTTTTTTCATTTTTGTAGAGACGAGGTCTTGCTATGTTGCTTAGGCTGGTGTCAAACTCCTGGGCTCAAGCCATCCTTCCACCTCACCCTCCCAAAGTGCTGGGGTTACAGGTGTGAGCCACCATGCCAGGCTGCCTGTTCTGTTTTAAAAGTCAACTGGGGAATGCAGAATAAAACAGGAAGCAGCCCTGTCCGGTCACTGAGACTCAGGTGGAGAGTTCCAATAGGCAGCTGAATAGGAGGCAGTGTATCATGCATGACCTGGGTTCTGGGGATCACATGTCACAAAAAAAAGATTCATTTCTTTTCTTCTCATACAAATGGGAAAAATAGAATTTGGATAGTAAAATCTACTTCAAATTCCAACCCCTTAACTCTCTAATAAAGTAGAATTTTTTTTTTTTTAAGTTGGAGTCTCACTTTGTCGCCCAGGCTGGAGTGCAGTGGCACACTCATGGCCACTGCAGCCTCTACCTGCTGGGCTCAGGTGATCCTTCCACCTCAGCCTTCCAAGTAGCTGGAACTACAGGTGCATACTACCACACTCGGCTAATTTGTTGTTGTTGTTGTTGTAGAGACAAGGTCTCACCAAGTTGCCCAGGCTGGTCTCGAACCCCTGAGCTCAGGCAATCCTCTCACCTCAGCTTCCCAAACTGCTGGGATTACAGGCATGAACCACCGCGCCCGGCCCTAAAGTAGAAATTTTAGAGAATGCTTATTCTGCTTCATAGAACAAAATGTTGCCTGATAGAAAATTTTTTTAAATTTTTTTTTTTAAATCACAAAGGGTTAGTGGGGAAGTGGTTTTCAAAAGCTTGATTATTGGTGTCTTGGTTTAGAAAACTTTTCTCTCCAAATTTCATGGAGTAACAGTGTATACACACATGGGACCTTTCGGCAACCTTTCTAGGCATTTTGTTTTATTAAATATGTATGTAAACATGCATAGTTGGGGGGATGGAGAGAGACCTAAAAAGTGGATTCACAAGTCAACCACTGCTGTTAGGAAGTTACTCTCTTGATATGCAAAATTGAGGAAAGGGAACTTGGTGACATTCTCCTTAAGATAAGCTGCCAAACACCCATCATTCAATAGTCCCGGCCTCTTTAATAGCAGGGAAAGATGTCCTGAGTACATACCCAATGGGGATACATTCCTAAGGCCCTAATTACAAGGCACTTTCTACAAGACAGTCTCTGCTTACTTTCCACATGTAATTATCTTTCCAGGGACTGGGGTTTTGCCCCAAGGTCCTTCCATCCAAACCCCCAACCGCTACCTCTGAGGAAAGCATTTATCATCTTCTCCAGCACAGGCCTGACTATTTTAGCTCTTAACAAGTCCAGAAACAATCACATCTGCGGTGTGACTATCCCTTGAAGACAAAGAGTAGAAGCAAAGGTATGAACCTTTCAAGCTCCTTTCCAGTGATAACAGAAAAAGCCACTGGCTTGAAGATTGATTAAAGTTCAGCTTAATAATAAAGATATATGGTGGGGAGGGGTTCACACCTGCAATCCCAGCACTTTGGGAGGTCAAGGGAAGAGGATTGCTTGAGGCTAGGAGTTTGAGACCACCTGGGCAATATAGCAAGATCCCACCTCTACAAAAAAATAAATAAATAAAAAGGAAAGACATTACCCAGAACCATCAAACACTTGCTGAAACAAAGTAGAATCTTGGGAGAAAAAAAAAATCTCATCAACCAAACAAAAAATAGAAAAGGATGTGAAAAGGTGAGTGAGACAAAGCTCAGAGTCCCTTCCTCCACTTAGACAAAACAGCCGTAAATCTCACTTTATAACACGTGGATGTTCCTTCCATGGACTGGATGCAGCTAAGCCGTTCTGCCTTCTGGAAGTGTTCTTTCCCCTCTTTATCCTAACATCAAAATGGAACCACAAAAAGAACACAACATCTCAAATCCCAAATGTGGCTTCTCTGTTAAGATCCAAGCTCCAGCTGAGAAGTTCATCAGGTCCTAATTTAGTAACCATTCTTCTTCACGGTGCAGTAAATATCACGGCAGACACAAACACACGGCACAGGTTGCAAGAAAAGTCGCTGCCAAGAATATCACAAGCCCCCCCTCGGGCAAACTTCCTTTCGCTGACTTTCTTAAGCGTTCCAAGGACCTGTGCGCAGTGGCCTGTCACACAACACAGCACAATGAGGCCTTTTCGAGAGGAAGGGCCCTCTGGCTTTCCTGCTCAAACAACTTCGTGCTTCACTGGAGGCTGTAAGCCAGTGACCTGTGGCAACAGCAAGCCCTTGTGGCTCAGGGATGACTGCCCATTAAGAGGAGAGGAGAGGTCACTGGATGAGGAACTCTGTCCAGTTAAGTGTCCTGCTCAGCAAGATGTAATGAATATCTGATTCACACACAGAGATCAATTGTCACAACACTCTGTTGGAGAACAGGACATTAACAACTTTGGAAGGGAGGAGAGAATGGGTTCTTTCTCCCTCCCAGCTGTCACGTTCTGCCTTCTGGTCAGAGAGGAGGGGATCCGGCCCAGGGACTGTCTCCCAAGCCCTAGACACCTCAGAAAAGGGACTTCACAACGCCCCCAGCCTGAGCTGCAGGACGGAAAAGGGACGTACGAGCTGCAAAGCACAGATTTGAAACATCTATTTTTAAGTTATTCCACTAATTTGAGGCACTTTAATGGAGAAGTAAAATATGTTCGCCACTTTTTTTTTTTTGAGTTGGAGTCTCACTGGAGTGCAGTGGCATATTTATGACCACTCAGCATCGACCTGCTGGGCTCCGGTGATCCTTCTGGCTTAGCCCTCCAAGTAGCCGGAACTACAGGCATGCGCTACCACTTCTGGCTAATTTTTAAATTATTATTACTCATTGTAGAGACAAAGTCTCACCATATTGCCCGGGCTGGTCTCAAACCTGTGGGCTCAGGCAATCCACTCGCCTTGGCCTCCCAACCTGCTGGGATTACAGGTTAAGCCACTGAGCCAGACCTATTAGCTACTTTTAAAAGCTCTCTTCAGCCGGGCTAGGTGGCTCAGCCTGTAATCCCGCGCCTTTGGGAGGCTGAGGTGAGTGGATTGTCTGAGCCCGCGGGTTCGAGACCTGCCTGGGCA
>NW_007253285.1:227337-257601 GCF_000164805.1 Carlito syrichta
CTGCACTCTAGTCTGGGTGACAGAGTGAGACTCCAACTCAAAAAAAAAAAAAAGGTCTCTTCAAGAAACCCAAAGACACATATGTCTTTCTATATTTTTTTCATCTGATTTCTAAACATAATTCTATCATAAATTCGTAAAGGCTAGAGACCAAAACTAATTGATCTGTGCGGAACCCAGGTTCCTGCCAAAAACATTTGCACATAGGATACTTGGAGTCAATCTTCATTTGGTTCTTTTGTTTTTGTTCATTTGTGTTTTGTTTTTTGAGGTAGAGTCTTACTCTGTCACCCAGGCCAGAGTGCAGTGGCTCGATCATGGCTCACCACAGCCTCGACTTCCTTGGCTCAGGCAATCCTCCCATCTCAGCCTCCTAAGAGCAGTTGGAACGAAAGGCACATGCCAACACAGCTGACTTTTTTTTTTTGGTAGAGATGAGGTCTCACTATGTTGCCCAGGTTGGTCTAAACTCCTGGGCTCGATCCTCCCACCTCAGCCTCCCAAAGCACTGGGATTATTGATGTGAGCCACCTTGCCTGGCCTGACTCCTTTTAAAAAAAATCAATTTAGGCTGGACGTGGTGGCTCAAGCCTGTTATCCCAGCACTTTGGGAGGCTGCGGTGAGTGGATTGCCTGAGCCCACAGGCTCGAGAACAGCCTGGGAAACTTGGCAAGACCTCGTCTCTACAATAAACAAAAAATTAGCTGGGCGTGGTAGCGCGTGCCTGTAGTTCCAGCAAGTTGGAAAGCTGAGGCGGAAGGATCGCCGGAGCCCGGCAGGTCAACGCCTGGGTGGCCGTGAGCATGCCACTGCACTCCAGCCTGGGCGACGGAGTGAGACTCCAACTCAAAAACAAAAAATCCATTTTAACTTTTTCCTTTTCTTTCTCGTTTTCATCATTTCCTCTTCCTTCGGTTTCAAAGTTCTTCCTTCCTGTTTTCTATCCTCCTTTGATCCGCCTTGCTCATTCACACTTCCCTTTCCCCTTTTCCTTCAGTTTTTATTCTACAAACTGCCTGTCTTCTAGAATTAACTCAGGCTTTCAGAATAGATCTGACTAGTTAGGAGAGAACCAGCAGGTGCTGATGAAGGAATTGAGGAGTGGATAAAATTGCCACCCATTCAGGCTCTCTGAGTCCGCTCCTAGACTCAACACAAAGTAATGCAAGGAAAAGTCGTGAAAAACTGAAAGAGAAGAGGCCGGGGGCGGTGGCTGGCACCTGCAATCCCAAGGTGGGAGGCCTGCTTGAGCCCAGACGTTCAAGACCAGCCTGGGCAACATAGCAGAACCTCATCTCTATTAAAAAAAAAAAAATTGAGGCCGGGCTCGGTGGCTCAGCCTGTAATCCCGCGCTTTGGGAGGCCGAGGCGAGTGGATTGCCTGAGCCCACGGGTTCGAGACCCGCCTGGGCAACTTGGTGAGACCTCATCTCTACAATAAATCAAAAAAGTAGCCGGGTGTGGTAGCGCGCGCCTATAGTTCCAGCTACTTGGAAGGCTGAGGCGGAAGGATCGCCGGAGCCCGGCGGGTCGAGGCTGCGGTGGCCGGGAGCGGCCACTGCACTCCAGTCTGGGCGACAGAGTGAGATTCCGACTCAAAAAAAAAAAAAAAAAAAATTGGGTGGGATTGGCAGTTGAGGGAAACTGCTAGGGGAGGGAGGGGCATACCTCATCAACAAGGGTATCTGCATGATCAATGTTTATATACCTAACCCTGAAGTGTACCCCACATCTATATAATAAAAATTTTTTTTAAATTAGCTGGGCATGGTGGCGTGCACCTGTAATTCTACTACTCAGGAGGCTGAGGCAGGAGGCTCACTTGAGCCCAGGAGATTGAGGCTTCAGTGAGCCGTGATTGTGCCACAGTACTCCAGACTGGGCAGCAGAGTTGGATCCATACTCAAAGAAAAGAAAAAAACTGAAAGATAAATGGAATTCTCTTAGAAAAGAAACGGAATTCTGTTGGAAGAGCCACGGACTTCAGTTAGGAGAGAAGACTGAGTGCCTCCCCCGTCTCTGGCTCTTCTGTTCTGAGGGAAGGGGAGCAGGCTGGCTTGCTGAAATAGAGGTCAAGTCACACCCAACTGCAGGAAATGAGCAAGCAGGAAGAAAAAGTCCCGAAAATAAAAACGATAGGAAAAAAAATGGTTATATGCCCAACACAAGCGATCAGCTCTCCAGGAAAGACTCATTCATAAATCGGAACAAATGGGTGCTCCTCTACTTAAGGAACAGAAAGAGCCTTCTGTGTCCAACCTGTGCTGCAGAGACCACAGCACCGCTGTCAGGCAAAGGACACACAAGGGACTTCAGCGAAATGCCACGGCTGAGGGCAGGCTCATTATAAATAGGCGCTTCCTGTATACCTCCGACCATCAGAACTGATTGGATAAAATCCTACAGTAGCAAACAGGAGTGTTATAGCAGAGCAACGGTGTTCCATCCTATCCGAGGAAGGAAGCCCATCTCCCTCTTCTTTCATTAGCTCATTTGAATGCATCTAACGCCAAGATTGTATCTTTGCGTCCTAGACGATCCCACAAGAGGACAACATCAAGGTATCCAGGGTAACTCTTGCCAGTCCTCTCTGCATTTCAGCACCGCACCCCAAATGAGTCACAAAGCTCAGCAGAACACCAGCCTGTACAGAAGCCGACAGGCAAAACTCATTCCACGAGGCTTAATGTTCCTTCCCACCAATGGCGAGAGTCATTGTGGTTACATTTAAGCCACAAGATCCTTCCTTTCGTCGGCACTTCAGATGAGACCCAGTGGGATGTGGTGGCTCACGCCTGTAACCCCAGCACTTTGGGAGGCTGAGGGGGGAGGATGGCTTAAGGCTAGGAGTTCTGACCAGCCTAGGCAACATAGTGAGACCCCCGTCTCTACAAAAAAATAAAAAATAAATAAATTAGCCAGGTGTGGTGTGGCACACAACTATAGTCCCAGCTATTCAGGAGGCTGAGGTGGAAGGATCCCCTGAGTCAAAACTGCGGTGAGCCGTGAGTGTGTCACTGCACTCCAGCAGGGACAACAGAGTGAGACTCAAACTCAAAAAACAAAAAATAAAATGAAGTGAGACGTGTGTGGGATGCAGGGGGCACATGGTTAAGGGCAGAGATGGACAGGAGTTAATGAAAAGAAAGATCATGTGTCTCCAAATGTATTTATTTTTCCTTAAAGAAGGAACATATGAGAAAACAAATAAGTAAGATTTTTTTCCCCCTGAAATTCATTCATGTTTTTCTTGGCAAAATAAGATAAGATAAAAATTTAGTAACCCTATGGCATATGCCTCCCTCTGTCTTTTTTTTTTTTTTTTTTTTTTTTTAGCTTTACTCTTCAGTATTATTCAAAGATTTGATCCACAGACGTCACACAATTTCTGAAATGTTTTTCTTCCAGGCAGAACATGAATCATTGTTGAATTCATTGTTGCTTTATTTGTTTATTTTGTAAAATCATGTCACTTTCACAGGTTTTCTTTTTCTTTTTTTGAATTGGAGTTTCACTCTGTCACCCAGGCTGGAGTGCCGTGGCACACTCACAGCCTGGGCGCCAGTGATCCTTCTGCCTCAGCCTTCCAAGTAGCCGAAACTACAGGCATGCGCTACCATGCCCTCCTAATTTTTTTTTTTTTTTTTTTTATTGTGGAGACCAGATCTCACCAAGTTGCCCAGGTTGATCTCGAACCCACGAGCTCAGGCAGTCCACTCGCCTTGGCCTCCCAAAATGCTGGGATTATAGGCTGAGCCACCAAGACCAGCCTAGGTTTTCAAAAGAACTTATTTCTTTCTTCCTTTTTAAATTTATTTTTATTTTTTAAGTCAGGATCTCACTCTGTCACCCAGGTTGGATGTCTCTTCCCTCTTACTACTCACTGCAGCCTTGACCTCAGGGCTCAGGCGATCCTTCTGCCTCAGCCTCCTGAGTATCTGGGAGTATAGACACAGGTCGCCACACCCAACTAATTTTTTAAATTTTTTGTAGAGATAAGGTCTCACTATATTGCCCAGGCTGATCTCAAACTCATGGGCTCAAGCACTCCTCCTGCTTCAGCCTCCCAAAGTACTGGGAATACAGGAGTGAGCCACTGTGCCCAGCTGAAATGAATTTATTTCAAATGAAGTCATTGGAAGATAACGTCCAAAAAACAAACTTTCATAGAAGGAATACACTTTTACCCATTACACTGCATTTCAGGCTAGACTTTGTACTGATCTTCTGTTGCTAAAGTGTTTAAAGTAAATCAATCCTAAGAGAAAGTTGAATACTCTCTGAGGGAACCTGGCTCTCTGGTTGGTGGTTCACTCACTCTTTCTAAAAAGCTGCGTTTTGCTTTTTCAAAGAGAAACGAGAAGGTATTAGTCCCAAACTACTGTGGCATTATTTTAAATAATCCCATGTTAGGTCAGATTAAGCCCAGATTAAGATCACTCATGGATCATTTCCATCTCAAAAAATCAAAGATGAACAAATAAAGTACAAATCTGCTTTTGAAGGTGAAAAAAAAAATCACACTTGTCTATAAAAAAAGACATTTTGGCTTTCTCTTCTGTTCTTCTTTTTTCTTCCTAGTAGTAAAAGCAGAGGTGACAAGTGTCCCCAGAGCTATGCAGTGTGCTGGAAAGAAGTGATAGAGAGGATCGCTCTTCCCTCTTACTAGGAAGTATGCCAGGCTGGCCACACCTCTGTACATGAAGAAGAAAGATCCCGAAGGTTTCCCCAGAAAACCACTCATTGGGCACTGATTGTCTCAGAGACACAGGACCCCCAGGCTTGCAGAAACTCAGTCCCCTGGGTGTCTGCGGGATGTTCTTTTTTTAATTGTCCCAATCTCAGTCTGCATTCTGCAATTCAAGACCTTTCCTGCCATCGTGATTCTGGCAGATTTTGTGTTTTCTTGTAACTGTTAAGATGGAAGGCTTCTCCCCCTCCCCCTAAATGCAATGTATCCACAGGGTAGATGACTCAAGTGAAACCTTTAGAAAAGAGATCAATTGTTCTCTTACTCTTTCTCGCCCTTTCCCCTCTGTCCTGTCCTCAAATAATCCTATTTACTCTTCAATATTTCAGTGTCATTTTAAAAATGCTCGAAGAAGAGTTAATATGTTCAAGTGCCTGGGAACCTGGGATAAAGGGTCTAAGAACATCAAGGAAGGAAATGCAAGCACGTCCCATAAATTGTTTCAACATCCATGCCTGGAGACTGCCAGCAGGCAGAAAACAAAAGGCCCCTATGAAGGACTCAAGAGATAAATTGTATCCCTAGCTACCACTGCAGAGTTGGTACAAAGGGTTCTTTAAATATTTCTGATGGGAATGAAATGAATAATGGCCAAGGAAGAGGGCGGAGGATGTGAAAGGTTAGATGTCAGGTAAATGAAATGGTGAATTTCCTTGTCCGACACACCCGCTTCACCTCCTCAATGAGTTCTTTCTCCCTTTTTATTTTAGAGTTAGAAGCTAATTATCCTTTCATAATTTGTTTCCCCCTCGATATAATCTAGTTTAGAATTGCCTCTGTTTTGATCACCCCCCAAATTCCAGGTGCTGTATTTTTTAAAAGTATAAAAATGGGATTTTCATCTAAGCCATTAAAAGACATTTCTGGCCGGGCTTGGTGGCTCAGCCTGTAATCCCACGCTTTGGGAGGCTGAGGTGAGTGGATTGCCTGAGCCCGCGGGTTCGAGACCCACCTGGGGCAATTTGGCGAGACCTCATTCTCCACAATAAATAAAAAAAAAAAAAAGCCGGGCGTGGTAGCGCACGCCTGTAGTTCCAGCTACTCGGGAGGCTGAGGTGGAAGGATCGCCAGAGCCCAGTAGGTGGAGGCTGCAGTGGCCGGGAGCGGCCACTGCACTCCAGTCTGGGCGACAGAGTGAGACTCCAACTCAAAAAAAGAATCAATAAATAAAATAAAATGTATAAAGGCATTTTTCTTTCTTTTTTAAGAGGCTAACAGCAGAATATTTGTGTCGGAAAGCCACTGGATTTGGTCATACAGAGGGCCTCCTCTGTGGTCACGCTCCTGCTCAGGGACCCAGGGGTCAGAGACCTTTGCTGTAAAAGGGCCAGGTAGGAAACAGTTTACGCTTTGCAGGCCAGAAGGGCTGTGTTCCACTGTTCAGCAGTGCATTTGGAGATCGAAAGCAAGCACAGACAATACACAAATGAGCAGGCGTGGTTGTGTTCCAACAACTGCATTTACAAAGCAGCCTGAGGGCTTGGTTTAATCCATCTTCTGCACACAGTTGTACTGTTATTCCTGCGGGATCTCTTTTGATGTCAGAGTTCCTAGCATGGGGTCCACAGGCTTCAGGGAGCCTCTGAACTCCTCCAAAATCATTTGCAAGATTTTGTGTATATGTCTTTTTGTTTATATAGTCATTCTTCAGGGGGTGGGGTCTATAGCTCTCATCAGATTCTCAAAGATTCTATAACTCAAAAAAAGTTAAACCTAAGGCCCTGGCATGGTGGCTCACACCTGTAATCTCAGCACTCTGGGAGGCCAAGATGAGAGGACTGCCTGAACCCAGGAGTTTGAGACCAGCCTGGGTAACCTAGACCTTATCTCTACCAAAAAAAAAAAATATCAAAAAATTAGCCGAGCATGGCTGCCCATGTCTGTAGTCTCAGTTACTCAGGAGGCTGAGGGGGGAAGGATCGCCTGAGCCCAGAAGGTTGAGACTGTGGTAAGCCGTGATCCTTCCTGGGTGATTGTTGAGACCCCCAACTCAGGAAAAAAAAAAAGGTTAAACCTGGGACCCACACTTCCAATTCTGGCTGCTATCAACAGGGTCGGGTCACACAAGTAACACTCTGCTGTATTTGGGGTTTTTTTGGTTTTTTTTTTTTTTTGAGTTGGAGTCTCACTCCATTGCCCAGGTTGGATGCAGTGGAACGATCATGGCCACCTCAGTGTCAACCTGCTGGGCTCCGGCCATCCTTCCACCTCAGCCTTCCAAGTAGCCGGAACTACAGGTATGTGTTACCATGCCTGGCTAATTTTTGATTTATTGTAGAGACGAGATCTTGCCAAGTTGCCCGGACTGGTCCCGAACCTGCGGGTTTAGGCAATCCACTCGCCTCGGGCTCCCAAAGTGCTGGGATTACAGGCTGAGCTACCGAGTCCGGCCTTACCCTGCTGTATTTTTGGTTACTGTTCCCTACAATCAGTGGGTGCCACTCACACTACACTATTAACTGGGTCCCAAAATATCTTTCACAACTTTCTTGCCTCTGAGCTTCTGCAAATGCTTTCCAGGCTGCTTGGCAGGAGCCTTCCATTTATTCTAATTCAGTTCATGAACAACCATTCACCAAGCTGCTCCTTCCAGCTGGGCCACATCTCTTAGGGGTAGAGAAACAAATCACAGGAGCAGGGAGGAAGCCAGACAAGCAAACATGCAGCGACCAATCATTATGGCAGAGTGTGTTAGAGGGATTCAAGAGGGGTGCCTACCCTGGATTGGGGAATCAGGGAATGTCTCCTGGAAGAGATCTTCATTACCTTGGGGCCTAAAAAAGGCAATAGGAATCTGGGAGGGCATGGTGGCTCACGTCTGAAATTCCAGTACTTAGGGAGGCCCTAGGCAGGAGGACTGCTCGAGCCCAGGAGTTCGAGTCTAGCCTGGGCAACATAGCAAGACTCCAACTCTACAAAAAAAGAAAAAGAAAAAAAAAAAACCTAACTGGTCTGTTATTGTGCCACTGCACTCCAGCCTGGGTAACACGGTGAGACCTCCCCAAACAAAAACAAAAAAAAAGAAGAAGAATGCATAGAAATCTGAATCAGAAGTTTGCTGAACAGGGAAATAGGGGGCAGGTCGAAGAAGAAAAGACAAACTGAGTTTGCCAGAACACAAAGCAGGATGGAGTGGCAGAGGGGACAGAGATTGCGTCACCAAGGTACTGTGCACAGGTTGAGTGCACTTTATGACAAAGACTACGAAGTCCTCTTACAGAGGTTGGCATCACAGAGCTGGTTAGAAATGAAATCCAGAGCCAAACTTGACTCACTGAATCCAAATCATCTTCATTTTCTTTTTATTTTTATTTATTTATTTATTTATTTATTTATTTTGAGTGGGAGTCTCACTCTGTCACCCAGATTGGAGTGCAGCGGCCGCTCCCAGCCACCGCAGCCTCGACCTACTGGGCTCTGGAAATCCTTCTGCCTCAGCCTTCCAGTAGCTGGAACTACAGGCGCACGCTACTACGCCCGGCTAATTTTTTTATTTATTGTAGAGATGAGGTCTTGCCAAGTTGCCCGGGCTGGTATCGAACCCCTGGGTTCAGGCAATTCTCTCGCCTCCACTTCCCAATGTTGGCATTACAGACGTGAGCCACTGCACCCAGCTTCTTTTTTAATTTTGAATATATATTTTTTTGTAGAGATAGGGTGTCGCTATGTTGCTCAGGCTGGTCTCAAACACCTAGACTTCCAAAGTGCTGGGATTATAGGTATAAGCCACCACACCTGGCCTCATTTGAACATACAGGGTGACACATATATTCATAGAAGTCTGAGACGTGCTTCTTTCTCCCGGGGAGACCCTACACCTCATTTCATGTGACAAACTCCAACCTACTCAGATTTCCTAAATGGCCCTCACGGCAGTAATCTCCCAGGCACTTGTTAAGTACACAGCTTTCTGGCCTTTCCCCTGGTCTTTTTTATTCATTAAGGACGAATTGGAGCTAAGAAATGTGTCTTCCAGCAAGTGTTCAAGAATGATTCTTAGTTAAAGAAAGTTTGGGACCAGTTTTGTGGTGACTCACGTCTGTAATCCCAGCACTTTGGGAGGCTGAGATGAGAGAATTGCTTTAGCCCACGAGTTGAGACCAGCCTAGGCAACATAGTGAGATATTGTCTCTACAAAAACTAAGCCAGGTATGGTCGTGTGCGCCTATAGCCCCAGCTACTCGAGAGGCTGAGGTAGAAGGATCACTTCAGCCTAGGCGACAGAGTGAGCCCCCAACTTAAAAAACAGAAAACATGGGAAAATACATTTCTTGACCCCCAACTCCATAAAATAGGTTGCTTCCATGTTCCCACAGCACTTTATCCTCATTGTATCATAGTAGTTATGGGTTGTTGTATACGTATTTTTTACACGTCTGCTTATCTTGGTAGACTCTGTTCTCTTCCTTATTGATTTGCCTTTGTGTTGCCAGGACCTGGCATATCACCTTAAACTTAGTAAATGCCAGTCAGACGCAGTGGCTTACAACTGTGATCCCACTACTTTGGTAGGCCGAGGCAAGAGGATTGCTTGAGCCCAGGAAGTCAAGATTAGCCTGGACAACATAGCAAGACCTTATCTCTACTATAAATTAAACAAAAAACGTTAGCTAAGTGTGGTGGCACACACCTGCAGTCCCAGTTATTCAGAAGGCTGAGGCAGAAAGATCGCCTGAGACAGAGGATGAGGCTACAGAGAGCCGTGAGCGTACTACTGAACTCTAGCCTGAGTGACAAGTGAGACCACAACTCTAAGATAGAGAGAGAGAGAGAGAGAGAGAGAGAGAGACAGAGAGATAGATATGATATGATATGATAGATAGATGGATGGATAGATGGATGGATGGATGGATGGATGGATGGATGGATGGATGGATGGATGGATGCCGCAGTGCATACATGAATGACAAGGACCACCACAGGACCTGTTTCTTGAGAGTCTATCAGGCTGACCAAAGGTCAAATGTCACACTGAAACAAAAGTAGCTGGCTGGGTGTGATGGCTCGCATCTATAATCCTAGCACTTTGGGAGGCCGAGGTGAGAGGATTGCCTGAGCCTGCAGGTTCGAGACCAGCCTGGGCAATTTGGCGAGACCTCATCTCTACAATAAATCAAAACATTAACCGGGCATGGTGGCATGTGCCTGTAGTTCTGGCTACTTGGAAGGCTGAGGCGGAAGGATCTCCTGAGCCCAGCTGGTCGAGGCTGCGGTGGCCAGGAGCGTGCTACTACCCTCCAGCCTGGTTGACAGAGTGAGACTCCTCAGCCTATAATCCCACACCTTTGGGAGGCTGAGGTGAATGAATTGCCTGAGCCCGCGGGTTCGAGACCCGCCTGGGCAATTTGGCAAGACCTCATTTCTACAATAAATCAAAAAATCAGCCGGGCGTGGTAGTGAACGCCTGTAGTTCCAGCTACTTGGAAGGCTGAGGCGGAAGGATAGGTGGAGCCCAGCAGGTCGAGGCTGCGGTGGCCGAGAGTGGCCATTGCACTCCAGTCTGGGTGACAGAGTGAGACTCCAACTCAAAAAACAAACAAACAAACAAACAAAAAAAGTAGCTTTAGTTTGAGTGAGCTACTTTTCCACATCAGTGGAATTCTTCTGAATGTCCAAACCAAGGATAAGAGTATGTTCCTGTTACCAGGACAAGCTGGAACTTTTCTTCGCCCTAAAACTGGACATCTGGTTTCCTCTCCCAGCAGCCGGTGAGGGCGGCTTCTGCCTGCCACCCAAGATGTTTCCTCCAGCCATGACTACCTGAAGCGCCGGCACTTTCCTGGTCTTGCGAGCCGCCCAGCCACTGCACGTGACCAGTCGACCTCTGTGACGGCGAATTCCTCCAGCTGACCACAAGCTGCGCAAAACGTTATTTCCTTTTATTTGTTTTAAATTTCCTTTTTAACCAGTTGACCTCCTTTAAGGGAATAACTTTTAAAGGAGAAACTCATTCAACAGTTGTTTTGTTGTGGGGAGCGTGTCCAGGGGTTATAAATATTTTTAAAATCCCTTGCAGAATCTCTAACTTCATTTTAAATTATATATACATATATACATACACATATACAACTTATATATGTATTATGGTTACTTGAGGCTTAGGTGACAAAAGCATTCACAAATGAGAAAATGCTAAGAATGTGACTAATGTTTAACACTAAATCCTATGAATAGGTAATATAGCCAGAGCATTCCAGCTGCATGCCTATTATTTACATTTTTCTTTTCATTTCCTTTTTTTTCCTTTTCTTTCTTTCTTTCATTTTCTTTTTCTTTCTTTCTTCCTTCCTTTCTTTCTTTTATTTATTTCTTTCTTTTTCTTTCTTTCCCGTCCTTCTTTCCTTCCTTCCTTTCGTCTCACTCTGTTGCCCAGTCTGGAATACAGTGGCATGCTCCCAGCCACCGCAGCCTCCACCTGCTGGGCTCCGGCGATCCTTCCACCTCAGCCTTCCAAGTAGCCAGAACCACAGGCGCGCGCTACCACACCTGGCTAATTTTCAACTTATTGTAGAGGGGAGATCTCACCAAGTTGCCCGGGCTGGTCTCGAACCTGTGGGCTCAGGTAATCCTCTCACCTCGGCCTCCCAAAGTGCTGGGATTACAGGCTTTAGCCACCAGGCCAGTCTCATTTATTTTGCAAAATAAAAAATTTATATATATATATTTCTGCTGGACATATAAGTGATATGTGTCTATTCTGCAAAATAAAGAAAAATGTAAAGAGTAGGCATGCACCTAGAATGTTCTGGCTATAGGATTTAGTGTTAAACATTAGTCACATTATTAGCATTTTCTCATTTGTGAATGCTTTTGTCACCTTGGCCTCAAGCAGCTAGAATCAAATACAGGTCTCTGCGATGCCTGATACCTGAGGGACCATTTTCCCCCAGGTGGAACAGTGACATGGGGAGTGGTAGAGTCAGGACCAGCTGTGGCATCAAGGGAAATGGGGGAAGGGACTCAACTCCAATAAGGAAGCCTTCTTGACTTTTGTTGTTGTTATTGTTTTGTTTTGTTTTTTTGAGTTGGAGTCGCACTCCGTCATCCAGGCTGGAGTGCAGTGACACCCCAGCGTCAACCTGCTGGTCTCCGGTGACCTTCCGCCTCAACCTTCTAAGTAGCCAGAACTACAGGTGCGCTAATTTTTTTTAATTTATTGTAGAGATGATGAGGTCTCACCATGTTTCCCAGGCTGTTCTCCAACCTGTGGGCTCAGGCAATCCCCCATAAGGAAGTCTTACTCTGACTGAAACTCCTAGAATTTGCCACTCCATCTCTCTCTGGGGTCAAGGAAGAAACAGAAACTCGGGCTGGCTCAGTGGTTCAGCCTGTAATCGCAGCACGAGGGTGACCCAAAACACCTGGAAAAATGTATTCATTAAAAATTGTGTATTTATTCTTACATGCTTAAACCAGCCAGCTTCAAAGTGCTTTCCAGTTGATGCAAGACGCCTATCCAGATGCTCTTGCCACGGCTCAAAACAAGTTTTTGAACTCGTCAATTTCAGTGCCCATCAGTGCTTCTGCCGTTTTTTATTTTGTCTCTTCCACACTGGCAAAACATTTCCCTCTGAGGACTTTTTTCATTCAGGGAAACAAACAAAAAAAGTCACTTGAGGCGAGATCGGGTGACTAGGGAGGGTGGGGCATGGAGGTCATTCCATTTCTAGTAAAAAACTGCTGAACACTCAGTAAGGTGTGGGCAGGTACACTTGTAAATTACCCATCGTGAAATAGGCAAACGCATTGAGAGGATCTCAAAAACAATTGACTGAAGCCGAATCCAGCCTCTCACAACAATGGTGGCTGGTACACTGATGCCAGTGGGCTCCTAGAACACTTACCTAGTGGGGGAAGCCTGTACTCCAAGGGACCTGCCCTCCAAAAATTATTTCCGGGTTTTTTGGTTCCCTTCTCTTATGTACCTGGAACCATTCTGGCTTACGCTACTCTCTTGGTGTAATTAGTGTTAGCACATCTTTTCATTCTTGAAAGTGTCCTGATTTGGAAAATAAACAGAGTGATCAACCTTACCTTACCTAGCACCAAAACATGAGATGAAATCCTCGCTGAGACTGAAATTATTAAATTTGTTTCTTTCTCTTAAATAAGAGTAACTTTACTGTTGTATTCTTTAAAGGCACCCACTCATTATAAAACATTTAAGTGATGAAGAAAAATGCAAAGATGAAAATAGAAAATAATTTAACAGCCCAACACCACAGAAAAAACCACTGAGACATTAAGGTGGCCCTCATTCTAGGCAACGTTAGACCATATTCATTCATTGATACATTGAGTAAATATTGAAAAAGGGATGTGTATTAAAATGGCTAGATTATGATAATAATATGGTATGATTACATGATTTTAGTAGAAGAAAAAGGAATTCACGTGAAACAGAAGGAATTGCTCATTTCAACCTTCCCTCTCAAAATTTTGATCATTATACAATTATATTTTATTTTGTCAAGGCTTAAAATACTTATTTTTGCCTTTATAAGCATAAATGTCCACAAATTCTTTAGTATTAGTCCTATATTTATATGAATTCAATGCTAATCATAAGATTTTTTATTTTTTTGAATCAGGCTCTCACTCTGTCACCCAGGCTAGAGTGTAGGAGCACACTTCCGGTTCACCGCAGCCTGGACATTCTAGGCTCAGGTGATCCATCTGTCTCAATATCCCGAATAGCTAGGACTATAGGTGTGCACCATCACACCTAGCTACTTTTTTGATTTATTGCAGAGACGAGGTCTCACTATGTTGCCTAGGCTGGTCTCAAATCCTGGCATCAAGCGATCCTCCCACCTGGGCTTCCCAAAGTGATGAGATTACTGGTGTGAGCCACCAGGCCTGGCCTTAATCATAGGATTTATAGTTCAGCAAATTCTCATGTTGGAGAGAGACTTGAATAACAACTTGGCATAAAACACCGGTGTCCTATTTTCCTTCCCTTAGAACCTAGCAGACATTTCTCCTTTGTCTTCTGATATTACATTTGCTGTCAAGAAATATGAGAGCCAGGCTCGGTGGCTCAGCCTGTAATCCCGCGCCTTTGGGAGGCTGAGGTGAGTGGATTGCCTGAGCCTGCGGGTTCGAGACCTGCCCGGGCAACTTGGTGAGACCTCATCTCTACAATAAATCAAAAATTAGCCGGGCATGGTAGTGCACCCCTGTAGTTCCAGCTACTTGGAAGGCAGAGGCGGAAGGATGGCTGGAGTGGCCACTGCACTCCAGTCTGGGCGACAGAGTGAGACTCCAACTAAAAAAAAAAAAAAGAAAGAAGAGGTCTTGTTTCCCAGTTGTAGGGGACTTGCCCTCTACCCGGATTTCATTAAAACCTTTCTTTGTCCTTGAAATGCAATGATTTCATCAAGATATGATTTAGAGTTAGTTGTTGTGTATGAAAACTTCCAAGACAGCAGCGTAATTTTTCTAGCTGCAGGTTAAGTTTTCCTTTATTTCAGGAATATTCTCTTTTGTTATATCTTTGGATATTTTTTCTATATGACTTTTTAACTTTCTGCCACTAGTTATTTTTATTTTGTACTATGTTTTTCCTCTGCATATGTCTCCTCTTTAATAATTTTAAAGTTGTGTCTTCTCCCTCTGAATTCAGTATGATTATCACAAGACTTTCCTCTCTATAACTAATTTTGTTTTCAGCCTGGTTTCTTTAGTTACTCCTATTTTATTCATCAAGGCTGAAGCTGTGATTATTTGGTCCTCAATTTGTCTTAAAGTGCTGTCATCTCCCTTATTTTACTCTGTTATTTATTTATTTATTTGTTTATTTATTTATTTATTGAGTTGGAGTCTCACTCTGTCGCCCAGACTGGAGTGCAGTGGCCTCTCCCGGCCACTGCAGCCTCCACCTGCTGGGCTCCGGCGATCCTTCCGCCTCAGCCTTCCGAGTAGCCGGAATTACAGGCATGTGCTACAACGCCCGGCTGATTTTTTGATTTATTGTAGAGATGAGGTCTTGAACCCGTGGGTCTCGAACCCGCGAGCTCAGGCAATCCACTCACCTCAGTCTCCCAAAGGCGCGGGATTACAGGCTGAGCCACCGAGCCCAGCTACTCTGCTATTTATTTTCACTTTTTTTTTTTTTTTGAGTTGGAGTCTCACTCTGTCGCCCAGGCTGGAGTGCAGTGGCATGCTCATGGCCACCTCAGCATCGACCTACTGGGCTCAGGCAATCCTTCTGCCTCAGCCTTCCAAGTAGCCAGAACTACAGGTGCACGCTACCACGCCCAGGGCTAATTTTTTTTAATTTAATGTAGAGATGGGGAGGTCTCGTCAAGTTGCCCAGGCTGTTCTCGAACCCGTGGACTCAGACAATCTTCTCACCTCGACCTCACAAAGGGCTGGGATTACAGGCTTGAGCCACTGTGCCGGCCACTTTTTTTTTTTTTTATCGACTTATTCAAATTCTTAGATTATCTTAAAGTGGCATGGTAAAGATGCTCAAAACTAGGTCTCTGAGGTTGGACTACATAGGTCAATTGACCACCTGCTGCCTGTCAGTGATTTCATCTCAGTTGATCCATAAAATTGGGATAATAGGAACACTTACTTCACAGCACATGCAAATATGTAATGTATGAAGAACTTGAAACAGTGCCTAAAACATATCAGGCACTCAGTCAATGTACGTGTTTCTAGCACAAACACAGCAGGGACATTCTCTTGTTTTGTGGGCTGCTTTTCTTCCCAAACAAGTGTCATCTATCTTCTCCATGTTATGCCTCTTACTTTTTTGGCTGTAGCACATTTGCATAGTCACCTTCCTAGGATCATTTGCTTGTGACTCATGCAGGTGACTCTTCAGAACTTTCATTTTTCTGATATGATGGAAGTAAATTCTCTGTGACTGTCTTCCCAACTTTTCTGAGACTTGTTTACTACATTTCCTTGAAACTACCATCTATAGTCTCGATATTATACTGGGAGGTGAGAGTAGAAAAGAGAGCTCAGCTGGAAGTGATGGAGCTAGACTCCGTCCTCCTGAGTTCATGTGAAGTGTCAAATGGCAAGGTTCACTCCATCCATCTGGGGGGGATAGCCTATGTTCATGGAGACTCTTACAGGATGAGACTCAGCCCCACCCCTCCGTGTTATGCCCCAGATAATGGAAAATCCTCATATATTCTTTGCTCTCTGCTAAAATCTGGAGTGGTAAGGTAGGACCTTGGTTCCTGCATCTTCTCACTTATGTTTTCCCAGGACCTACCCTTTCCATTCCCTTTTCTCCAAACTAGGGAAGCTTAATGAGCATTCCTGAAGGCTAAGCAAAAACATGCCAGAAACTTCTGTTCCTCTTCTGGGCCTACAACCCCATTATTAAGGTAAGGGTATGAGGCTGTATTTTTTTTTTCTTTTTTTTTTAGTTGGAGTCTCACTCCATCAACCAGGCTGGAGTGCAGTGGCACACTCACATCCAACCCAGTGTCGACCTGCGATCCTTCTGTCTCAGCCTTCCAGTAGCCGGAACTATAGGTGTGTGCTACCACGCCCACCTAATTTGGGTTTATTGTAGACTCTCCAAGTTGCCCGATCTGATCTCAAGCCCGCAGGCTCAGGCAGTCCACTCACCTCAGCCTCCCAAAGTGCTGGGATTACAAACTGAGCCACAGAGCCTGGCCGATGAGGCTGTACTTCTGTCTTTGTTTGGCTACTGGCAATAATTTTTTTTTTTTTTTTGCTGGCTATCATTGTTATTATTATTAATTTTGTACATTCCTTGAGGAAATAAAAAAGAAAGTATTCTGTGCTCTGAATTCATCACTCCATCCTTTCTAAGTCCAGGTTCTTGAATCACTGCCAGACTGGTTGTAGTGCTCTGTAATACTGAGCAGAAGATTCTCTTCCTTTGATTTCTGTCATCAATAGTTATCGCCTTAGTCAGTTCATGCTTAGTCAGTTCATGCTGCTGTAACAGCATAACTGGTTGGATGACTTATAACCACACAAACTTACTTCTTATGGCTCTGGAGGCTGGAAGCTTGAGATCAGGGTGTCAGCATGCTCAGGTTCTAAATAATTAGGTCATGAGGGTGGAACCTATGACAAAATTACTTTCCAAAGCTCTCACCTCTTGGCCCCATCACATTTGGAGTTAGGATGTCAACACATACATTTTGGGGAAACACATTCAGTCCATAGCTGCCATAATCTTCCTTGTGGGCACTGAGATGGTCATGAAGGAATGGAGTGCACATGCCAGAAAGTGTCTTTCAAAGCAGGAGGAAAGTTTAGGCAGTTACATCTCCCCATGGAAAACTGGCCATCTTAATTCATATGGAATCTAGTCACATTTAATTGTTGACTCTACTGAATAAGCACTTTCGGTATCTGTTAGGATACTGCAAAGTTTGGCCTACTTTTGCTATACTGAACTTTCTCTAAAATAAGACTTAATTAAAAATTCTATCTCATGACTTGGAGCAAAAATCAGCTATAAAAAGTTCTGTGAAATAGTCAATCTTCAAGTAAGAGTAAAAACTGTCATCTAGGCTGGGCATGGTGGCTCATGCCTGTAATCCCAGCACCTTGGGAGGCCGAGACAGGAGGTGTCTTGCTTGAGCCCAAGAATTCAAGACTAGCCTAGGCAACATGGAGAGACCTCATCTCTACAAAAAAACGAAAGAAAAAAAATCAAAAAATTAGCTGAGTGTGCTGGCATGAGCCTGTAGTCCCAGCCACTTGGGAGGCTGAGGTGGGAGGATCGCTTGAGCCCAGGAGGTCAAAGCTGTGGTGAGCCAGGATCACACCACTGCACTGTAGCCTGAATGACAGAATGAGACCCTGTCTCAAAAGAAAAAAAAATTGCTTTTAATCTAAACAGAGAATTTCTTATTTATTCCCATTAAATTCTGTCTTCTCTGTAGTGACCAAATCTTCAAGACTTTTCCAATATCTTAGAATTTTGGTCTAATCATGCCCTATACAATGAATACTTTATCACTTCAAAATTTGACACATTTTCTCTGTGTTTTTAATCAAAATTACTGATTTTGAAAAGCTTATCAGGACAAAGTTAAGTGCATCAACTTATGTCTTTGAAGTGTTTGATTTGTTTGCAGTGTTCAAAATGTTTGAGGTTTAATATAAATTATTTTAGTTTCCAAATTGTTAAGTCTCCATTTCTTATAGAGCTCCATTTTATTTGCTTAAACCTATCAGCTGTGTGGCTGATGCAACATTTTTTTTTTTTTTGAGTTGGAGTCTCACTCTGTAGCCCAGACTGGAGTGCAGTGGCTACTCCCAGCCACCGCAGCCTTGACATGCTGGGCTCCTGGCGATCCTTCCGTCTCAGTCTTCCAAGTAGTTGGAACTACAGGCACGCGCTACCACACCTGGCTAATTTTCAACTTATTGTAGAGGTGAGATCTCGCCAAGTTGCCCGGGCTGGTCTCAAACCCATGGGCTCAGGCAATCCACTCACCTCAGCCTCCCAAGGCACAGGATTACAGGCTGAGCCACCGAGCCTGGCTGATGCAACATTTTTTAAAGTTTGCCTGTAATCAAGCCCCACAGCCCTGTACCCACCCAATGCTCTCCCTAATCTGAATTGTACCTTGCCTACCCTTGCCTAACCCAAAACCAGATGTTCTATCTCTGTAATTCCTCAGTTTGCCTGTAAAAAACCTCTGAAAGTTTTACTCCGGGTCGAGAGATTTTGGTGGTGCATGCCCCTTCTCAACCGCCGGCTATTAAAGTACTCAGAATTTAACCTCTTACTGTGTGGGCAATCTATTTTCTCACAACTCGGTTACAACAGGATGCCATTTGAAAACTCCCCCCAGACTGACACTGATACAAAAATAAAACTCTTGGAATACAGTAGGTACGAATGATTCTCACTCAGTTTATCTTCATCTTATTCACGGGCCATGGAATTTTCAAAGTACTTAGCAGAAGACTCCATGATCATTCCAATAGTTCTTAAAACACCAGGCAGGGCCCAATGGCTCACACCTGTAATCCCATCATTTTGGGAGGCAGAGGCGAGAGGATTGCCTGAGTCCAGGATCTCTGGACCTACCCGGGCAACTTGGCAAGACCTCGTCTCTGCAATAAATTTAAAAATATTAGCCAGCCGGGCTCGGTGGCTCAGCCTGTAATCCCGCGCCTTGGGAGGCTCAGGTGAGTGAATTGCCTGAGCCCGCAGGTTCGAGACCCGCCTGAGCAACTTGGTGAGACCTCATCTCTACAATAAATCAAAAAATTAGCCGGGTGTGGTAGCCCGTGCCTGTAGTTCCAGCTACTTGGAAGGCTGAGGCGGAAGGATCGCCAGAGCCCAGCAGTCGAGGCTGCAGTGGCCCGGGAGCGGCCACTGCACTCCAGTCTGGGCAACAGAGTGAGACTCCAACTCAAAAAAAAAATTAGCCAGACGTGGTGGTATGTGCCTGTGGTTCCAGCTACTTGGAAGGCTGAGGTGGAAGGATCGCCTGAGCCCAGCAGGTCAAGGCTGTGATGGCCATGAGCGTGCCACTGCATTCTAGCTTCGGTGACAGTGAGACTCCAACCCCAAAAATAATAATAATAAATTAAAAGCAAAAAACAGTAGTTCAGCATGGCGATTTTGCTCTTCGGGAATCCAGCCCAACCCTCAGTCATCGATACATTCTCTATACTCAGTACTCTGGATCATCTGATTAAATATTCTTTCTAAACCAGACTCGGTGGTGAAAGAAGTTTTGGGGGCACCCAGTAACGACTCCACGCCGGTCTGAACTGAGAGATTTATTAGAGGGGCAGTTACACGAAGGGACTGTAACTGAGGAAGGAAAAGAGAGAGAGAAAGAGAGTAAAAGAGAGAAAGAGAGTAAGAGAGTGGTGGGGACAGAGAGAGAAAGCAAGGGGGGGAGAGAGGGCGAGAGAGTGTGAGAAAAAGCAAGAGAGGAGAGAGCGAGTGAGAGAGGGGGAGAGAGGGTGAGAGAGAGTGAAAGAGGAAGAGTAAGAGAGGGAGAGAGAGAGAGAGAGAGTGGTGGGGACAGAGAGAAAAAGCAAGAGAGAGAGAGAGAGAGAGAAAGAGAAAAGGAGAGAGAGAGTGACGGGGACAGAGAGAGGGAATAAGAGAGAGAGAGAGAGAGCTATGCAGGGAGAAGGGTATATTTATGAACCTTGAACCTCGTAGGGGCTGGCCCGCGCTGTGCCTGGGTCCCATTGGAAGAGACTATGAGGCAGCATTTCTATAGGAAGAGGTTGTTTGAGCACAGGTTCAAGTTTCGCGCTGGCGGGAAAAACCGCTTAGGGCCTTTGTTGTCTTTGGGAGGCAGAGCCATCTTGGGGACGTCCTTCTGACTGTTGTCTGCACCTTTCAGGTGGCTCAGCCTGTAATCCCGCGCCTTTGGGAGGCTGAGGTGAGTGGATTGCCTGAGACCGCGGGTTTGAGACCCGCCTGGGCAACTTGGCGAGACCTCATCTCTACAATAAATCAAAAAATTAGCCGGGCGTGGTAGCGCACGCCTGTAGTTCCAGCTACTTGCAAGGCTGAGGCGGAAGGATTGCTGGAACCCAGCAGGTCAAGGCTGCGGTGACCGGGAGCGGCCACTGCACTACAGTCTGGGTGACAGAGCAAGACTCTAACTCAAAAAAAAAAAAAAAAAAATTCTTTCTAAAGTTGTACAGAGGTTCATGTAAATATGTCTGATTAGTATTTGCTGAAACGACCTAACATTCCAGATGTTATAAGATCATTTCTTGAGACTTGGGACAGCAAAGTGAAATTATATTTTATTCTCGGTCTTGCCAAGGATTTTAGCTTGAGTACAAAAATCCTGAGCACACATGAGTGACGCTGAGTGTATCACACCTTCCTGTGTTTTCCTTCTGCTAGACTGCCTTCCAAATGTCCACCATAGCAGGTGTCCAAGCACAGTCACTTGAAAAAAGGAAGAGGCGAGATTCTTCCAGAAACCTCTTTTTTTCATCTTAATCTCTATATGGTAGCTAAGAGAATTGTGTTACTTTATAGACCCTTTGAGAAGCAAGTGCAGCAATGATTTTCAATGGGTTCTAGAACCAAAGTTCCAGCATTTGAATTCTTTTTATTTTATTATATTATTATTATTATTATTATTTTGAGTTGGAGTCTCATTCCGTTGCCCAGGCCAGAGTGCAGTGGCATGCACGCTCATGGCCATCCTAGCGTCGACCTGCAGGGCTCCAGTGATCCCTCTGCCTCAGCCTTCCAAGTAGCTGGAACTACCCTGGCTGGAGTGCAGTGGTGTGATCATAGTTCAGGGTAAACTTGAACTCCTGGGCTCAAGAGATCCTCCCACCTCGGCCTCCCAATTAGCCTCCCAAGTAGCTAGGATTAAAGGCATGTGCCACCACACCTGGCGAATATCTTAATTTTTTTTGTAGAGATGGGGTCTTGTCATGTTGCCCAGGCTTGTCTCAAACTCCTGACCTCAAGCAATTCTCCTGCCTCAGCCTCCTAAAGCCCAGGGCTCAAATTCTGTCTTTATCACTTATAAGTGTTGTGAGTCTGAACAAATTACTCAAACTCTAATGAATTCCTCATCTGTAAAATGAGATAATAGGCCAGGCTTGGTGGCTCAGCCTGTAATCCTAGCACTTTGGGAAGCCGAGGCTGAGTGCATTGCCTGCGCCTATGCGTTCGAGACTAGTCCGAGCAAATTGGCAAGACCGCATCTCTACACAATTTTTTTAAAAATTAGCCAGATGTGGTGGTGCATGCCTGTAGTTCTGGCTGGTTGGAAGGCTGAGACAGAAGGATCATGGGAGCCCAGCAGGTCAATGCTGAGGTAGCTGTGAGCGTGACACTGCACTCCAGCCTAGGCAACAGAGTGAGACTCCAACTCAAAAAACAAAAAGAGAGATAATAATAGGACTCACCTCACAGAGTTTTGGAGAGGATTAAAGTAGCTTCTCCAGGTAAGTTACACAAAATAAAGTGTTCAATAAATGTCAATACATAATAAATGTCAATAAATATGTGAGTTTTTCCCCTTGCACTATAAAAGACAAATAATCGATGAACTAATTTGCTGGTAAAAATACATTAAAAAATGATCACCAATTTCTTGCCAAACTGTTATGTGAAATAAGCAAAATAATGAAGAGTTAAGTATAGTCCAGATGTTGCCTAGTGCTTGGGGAATTTGGCTGCAAATTCCTTTAAAATGTGAGTTTGCGTGCCTTTGCAATTTTCTTTCTTTCTTTTTTTTTGAGTTGGAGTCTCACTCTGTCACCCAGGCTGGAGTGCAGTGGCCACTCCCAGCCACCGCAGCCTCGACCTGCTGGGCTCCGGTGATCCTTCTGCCTCAGCTTTCCAAGTCTTTGCAATTTTCTTCCTGACAAATGGCATTGATTCAACATGACTTAGGTTGCAAGGACCAGACACATTTTTTTTTTTGAGTCAGAGTCTCACTCTGTCACCCAGGCTGAAGTGCAGTAACACAGTCACAGCTCACTGCAGCCTTGATCTCCTGGGTTCAGGTGATCCTTCCACCTCAGCCTCCTGAGTAGCTGGGACGACAGACACGTGCCACCACGCTGAACTAATTTTTATTTTTTGCAGGGATGAAGTCTCGCTATGTTGCCCAGGCTGGTCTCCAACTCCTGAGCTCAAGTAATCCTTCTACCTAGGCCTCCCGAAGTGCTAGGATTACAGGCATGAGTCATTGGCCAGGCAGCAGACACATTTTTTTTGAGTTGGAGTCTCACTCTGTCACCCAGACTGGAGTGCAGTGGCCGATCCCGGCCACCGCAGCCTCGACCTGTTGGGCTCTGGCGATCCTTCCGCCTCAGCCTTCTGAGTAGCAGGAATTACAGGCATGCGCTACCACACCCGGCTGATTTTGTGATTTATTGTAGACATGAGGTCTCACCAAGTTGCCCAGGTGGGTCTCGAATCTGCGGGTTCAGGCAATCCACTCACCTCAGCCTCCCTCATTTTGACACTTTCATCGGTGTCATCTTACTTGCTAGGAGATTAAGAGCAGAAGTACAGAATCTCACCATTTCCTTTTGTTTTCTGTCTAGAGAATCCAAGTTTTTTGTGTAAAGACATATTTAGGATTCCAAAAAGAACAGGGAAAGAAAAAACCTCCAATGTCAGCAAATCCAAGATATGTTGATATTATTTTTAGAGTACCTTATAAAAAAACAAACTTTTAAACTTTGCTAAAAGGAGAGCAGGACTATATAATCTCTGATATTTGTAGCCTTGGTTAAATCTCCATGAAATAATTATGTTAGAAAATCTGAAAGGGTGAGGCATGATAGTTGAGTTTATTTTTATTCTATCGATCAGTTCATCAAAATAAAGTCCTCTTTAATATTCTTCAGATTAAAGCTAATGTTAATCATTTTATTTTACTATTTTATTTGTAGAGACGAGGTCTTGCTACGTTGCCTAGGCTGGTCTCCAACTCCTGAACTCAAGCAATCCTCTCACCTCAGCCCCCCAAAGTGCTAGAATTACAGGAGTGCGCCACTGCGCGCCCAGCCAAATGCTGATTTTTTTGGATGAAAGAAGTATATATAATCACTCCTCTCTAGCAACAACAGTGCTATAATGTCTATTATTATTATTTTCATGTATATTTCTTTTCTTTTTTTTTTTTTGCAACGGTGCCCAGGCACGGTCTTGGCCACCCCAGCATCAACCTGCTGGGCTCTGGCGATCCTTTCACCTCAGTTTTCTAAGTAGCCAGAACTACAGGTGCGCGCTACCATGCCTGGCTCATTTTGTGATTTTTTATAGAGACAGGGTCTCCCCAAGTTGCCCAGACTGGTCTCAAACCCGCAGGCTCAGGCAATCCACTCGCCTCGGCCTCCCAAAGTGCTGGGATTACAGGCTGAGCCACCAAGCTGGGCCTATTTTCATGTATATTTCTTTAGCTATATTCGTGTGATAGTTTATATTTAAGGAAAAAGAAACCCCATCTGACATGCCCTCCTTTCTGTCCTCATTGTTTGGCCTGGGATACCTGGCCTTCATCTGGGCAGGGGGATGCTGAGATGTATGATGAAAGCCTGCGTGGCCCGGCTCTTTCATCTTCACGCTGGTTTTCTGAAGTGCATTCCTTCACGAAATCACAGTCAGCTCCGCCCTTCCTAAAATAACACAGTGGCGCTTCAAAATCGACCTTGGCCCTCCCCCCCACCCTCACTGCTCATAAAACGACTGTGTCGTGGCATCTGAGAAAGGGCGCTGTCAGCGCTGGCTGCGTGATTTACAGGGCTCAGTGCAAAACGAAAATGCGTGAGCCCCAGTTCAAAATGCAGGGGGAGAAATACCAAGAAGAGGACTAAAATGAGAAGCTTTTTCCTGTCTCTTGCACGTTACGCTTGTCATGGTGTTTTGAAAAATTTGCTTTCTAATGTCATTTTAAGTAAAGAAAAAATTGAAATTTTAAATTATTAGCAGGAATTTCACCATTCATCTTTATATTGCATAATGCTGATCTTTTTTTTTTTATGGGGTCTCGCTGTCACCTGGACGGGAGTGCAGTAGTAAGATCACGGCTCACTGCAGCCTCGACCTCCAGGACTCAGAGATCCTTTCATCTCAGTCGCCCCAGTCGCTAGAATTACAGGCACTCACCATCACTCCCAGCTAATTTTTTAAATATTTGTGGAGATGAGGTCTCATTCTCTCCAGGCTGATCTTGAACTCCTGGGCTCAAGCAATCTTTCTGCCTCAACCTCCCAAAAATTACAGGTGAGAGCCATCCACGCCTGGCCCACAATGCCAATTTTACATGAAAAAATCAGAGCCTTTAACTCACGCAGAATCACTAAATTACATACTTCATATTTTGTTCCTTGTACGCACATCCTCTGTGTTTTGTTCTTACAAGAACAGTAGAATAGTGCACATGCTCGCACAAAACTCAGCCCTTTTCTTTCTTGCTTTCTTTTTTTGAGTGGCGAGTCTCACTGTCACCCAGGCTGGAGTGCAGTGGCACACTCACGGCCACCGCGGTCTCAACCTCCTGGGCTCAGGTGATCCTTCCACCTCATCCTTCTAAGTCACTGGAATCACAGGCGTGCGCCACCACACCCAAACAATTTTTTGGTTTATTGTAGAGATGAGGTCTCACCAAGTTGCCCAAGGTGTTCTGGAACCCATGGGCTCAGGCAATCCTCTTGCCTCTGCCTCCCAAAGTGCTGGGATTCCAGGCGTGAGCTACCTTGCCTTTTTTTCTCTTTTTTTGCACTTTTCCATGCAGGCGTGTTTTTCCACCACCCTCTACGTTCCTGATGAGGAAGGAAGGCCCCGAAGGAAAAGGAACCAGGCACTGCCCTGTCCTTCCTAGATCCATCACTTTTAGTACAAGCACTGCAGCTGGCTAACAGAGAGGTAGAAGAAGAAAGACTGTGATCAAGCTTCTTGGTTTGTTGTGTTTCTAAGAAAGCCATCACCTTCCTTAAGCATTCCAAGCAGTCTTGGTTTGAAAAGAAGTGTAGCCTTTGGAGGAGGTCAACAGACCCCTCCCCCATCCCAGATTGGTTGTAGGCATAACACCCCAACCCTGAACTCACTTTGAACTCACTGAGTTGAACTCTGGCATCCTGGGTCCGCCGGCATCCTGTGCTCATCAGGCAAGTGGGACAGCGAGGAATGCTGGGAACACACAAACGCATTTCTCCTCTGCTCACACTCTCCATCACCTCATCAGACTTCCATTGCAAAATACAAGTTCAAAAATAAAGCTCTCACAGACCGGGTGTGGTGGTTCACAGCTGTCATCCTAGCACTTTGGGAGGCCGAGGCAAGAGGATCGCTTGAGACTAGGAGTTTGAGACCAGCCTTGGCAACATAGCGAGACCTTGTCTCTACAAAAAAATCAAAAAATTAGCCGGGCTTGGTGGCGCATACCTGGAGTCCCAGCTACTCAGGAGGCCCAGGGGGTCGAGGTTGCGGTGAGCCGTGATCATGCCACTTGCACTCCAGCCTGGGTGACACAGTGAGACCCTGACCAAAATAAAAATAAAAATAAAATAAAATAATACAGTTCTGAAGAAATTCAAGCATGGAGCCCTCATGAACACACGAGTCGTGTGTCCAGGTCACATGGTCAAGAAGCCAGCCCTGGATGGTTACACAGAAGATCACCACCACCTTCAGACTGTAAAAGGTAAATGGAGATGAGAACCCTGACCTGCTGGATCACTGTCTTTTGGTCACTATCACCTTGCCTCGGGGCCTCACCTGCAATTCGCTCTAATCTCCTGCCTCTCTTGGGAGGCAAAAAGGTCCATGTTTACACTGCATCCTCTGTTATAAAGTGTATGCAATGAGCACGTGGACAGAATTAGAAGTACATTTGGGCATATCAATTTTGATAGTTTACAGGATTCTGTTTAAACAGTGACTTAAGTGCCTAAAATAAAACTCTCTCAAGTTTAGAGAAACTTGACATGCATATAGATCACCCAAGCAACCCTCTAAAAGATTTTTTTTTTTAATTGGAGTCTCACTCTGTTGCCTAGACTGGAGTGCAGTGGCACACTCACCGCCACCCTAGCGTCAATCTGCTGGGCTCCAGCAATCCTTCCGCCTCAGCCTTCCAAGTAGCTGGAACTATAGGCGTGCGCTACCTCGCCCGGCTAATTTTTGATTTATTGTAGAGATGAGGTCTCGCCGAGTTGCCCAGGCTGGTCTTGAACCCGTGGGCTCAGGCAATCCTCTCACCTTGGCCTCCCAAAGTGCTGGGATTATAGACTTGAGCCACCATGTCCGAGGTGAAAGGTATTTTTTTTTTTTTTTTTTTTGAGTTGGAGTCTCACTCTGTCGCCCAGACTGCAGGGCAGTGGCCTCTCCCAGCCACTGCAGCCTCGACCTGCTGCGTTCCGGTGATCCTTCCGCCTCAGCCTTCCAAGTAGCTGGAATTACAGGCATGCGCTACCATGCCTGGTTGATTTTTTGATTTATTGTAGAGATGAGGTCTTGCTGCCCAGGCATGTCTCAAACCCGCGGCTCAGGCAATCCACTCACCTCAGCCTCCCAAAGGCGCAGGATTACAGGCTGAGCCACCGAGCCTGGCGTGAAAGGTATTTTTAAGAAACTCCTGGCTGGGTGTGATGGCTCACACCTGTAATCCCAGCCCTTAAGGAGGCCAAAGCGGGAGGATTGCTTGAGCTCAGGAGTTTGAGACCAACCTGGCCAACATAGCAGAACTTCATCTGTACCAAAAAAAAAAAAAAAAAATTAGCCAGGCATGGTGGCTTGCATCTTGAGTCCCAGTTACGCAGGAAGCTGAGGTGGGATGATCACCTGGGCTCAGGAGGTCAAGGCTGCCGTGAACCGTGATTGTGCCACTGCACTCCAGCCTGAGTAACAGAGTGAGACCCTGACTCAAAAAAAAAAAAAAAAGGAACTCCCCAGACAGTGTGCTAGATAGGATATTAATATTGCATGAGATATACTTATGCTAAAAATAATTCATTGTTAATTTGAAACTCAGACTTAACTGGACGTCCTACATTTTTATTTCCTAAATCTGGCAACACCACCCCTAGTGATTCTGATGTTGACATGCTGCTTATAAACTCCTAAATTTTCATAAGATGGAGCTGAAAGCGTTTGCTAAGCAGATTTGAGATTTTTGACAGCACAGTCTTGGAGGACAGTGAATCCGAAAGGCATCATGGTGAAGTTCCAGAACATTCCCTACAGCCAGTCATATTGTTCCTGGAAATATTCCTCTCTCACTCCAGGGGTCCTGCTGTTTCTCTCTGCTCCCTTGCTGGCTCCTTCTCCTCAGCCCTGTGCAATGTGGATCCTGGTTTTGTGGGGCTCAAGTTCTCCCCATTTAATTTGGGGAATTCTGTTCATGAAAACTAATACACAATTATAAGTACAAGTACTAAATTAGATCAGGTCAAAATGAGTATAATGTAGAATGAATAAAGAAATCACAAATTGCAAATGTTAAAAAGCTTGTCATTAATACACACTCAACTATAACAATATTCTTCCACATTTTTTTGTCTGCATACTCAATCACTCTTCAAATAATAGCTTGCTTTGTAATCACCATTTCTGTGGATACAACAGATGATAATTTAGTCTTTTCTTGAACACGATGAATAGAAATTTACTTTTTACTGTAGATAGCCTAGAAAAGTTTCTACCTCACAAAAGAATAAACGGAAATGTCATGTCCATTTTTAGGATTGTTGACAAATTTGGGCAGACTTCATTTACATTTCTTTCTTGTTTGTTTGTTTTTATTTTATATTCTTATTTTTAGAAATAGAGGCGAGGTCTCACCAAGTTGCCCAGGCGGGTCTTAAACTCCTGGGTTCAAGTAATCCTCTCACCTCGGCCTCCCAAAATGCTGGGGTGAGAGGCATGAACCACTGTGTCTGGCCTGTAATTTCTTTTATATACTAGCTGTCATATTTGGCCAGACTTGCTTTTATTCAAAACCTAATTTCTCCTCTGTTTCTGTTGCTGGGTGGCACAGGTCACAGATATTTCTTGACAAGACCTCTGGTCATCCCTTGGTCTCCTTCCTGGTGCAGTCAACCATGCATCGGCAAGGACGTTCACTGAAGCAATTCCTACACACAGACAGCTAGCATTCATTTAAATATAAATACAGAACATTCCAAAACACAAAAATATATGCCATTTCTGATGACTAATTTTATATGTCAATTTGGCTGGGTCACAGTGCCAAGATATTTGGTCAAACATTATTTGGAATGTGTCTGTGATGGTGTTTTTAGATGAAATTTACATTTAAATGGGTGAACTTTGGTAGAGCCAATTGCCTTCCAAAATGGGGGTGGGCCTTGCCCAATCAGCTGAAGGCCTTATTAGAACAAAGACTGACCTTCTTCTGAACAAGAGGGAATTCTACCATCTGATAGCCTTTGGATATAAACTGCGACTCTTTTCTGGGTCTCCAGACGCTGTTGTGCTTTGCAGATTTTGGACTAAATAAGCTTCCACCATCACGTGAGCTGATTCCTTAAACCAAATTTCTTTCTATATATACACACCACCTGTTGTTTCTGAATCTTAGGAAAACACTGACTAACACATCACTAGGCCAGGCGTGGTGGCTCACACCTGTAATCCAAGATTTTGGAGGCCGAGGTGGGAGGATCGCTTGAGCTCAGGAGACTGAGACCAGCCTGGGCAACAAAGTGAGTCCTCATCTCTTTTAAAAAATTGGGCAACCCTGTTTCGGGTCTACCTCTTCCTGTGGGAGTTTTTTTGTCTTCTTAATAAGTCTTACTTTCTCACACACACAAACATACACACACACATACACACACACACAAATTTTAAAATTAGCCAGGTGTGGTGGTACGTACCTGTAGTCCTAGCGACTTGGGAGGCTGAGGCAGAAGGATCATCTGAGCTCAGGAGGTGGAGGCTGCAGTGAGCTGTGATCATGCCACTACACTCCTGTCTGGGCAACAGAGTGAGACCTCGACTCAAAAATAAATAAATAAGCAAACAAATAAATAAATAATACACTTAATAAATAACAAACTTCCCTTTCCTCAGTCCCCAAATACTCCCACCCACTGTAGTGCCCCCAGAATGCAGAAACATGTAGTCCAGGGAGATTTGAGTAAAGACGCAGCAATCTGAAGGTAACTCTATTACAATAAAAACAGCTCATTTGGGTTGGGCACGGTGGCTCACACCTGTAATCCCAGCACTTAGGGAGGCCAAGGTGAGAGGATTTCCTGAGTCCACGCGTTCGAGACCAGTCTGGGCAAATTGGCGAAGCCTCATCTCTATAATAATAAAAAAAAAAAATTAGCTGGGCATGGTGGCATATGCCTGTAATCCCAGCACCTTTAGAGGGCCGAGAGGAGAGGATTGCCTGAGCCCAGGGGTTTGAGACCAGCCTGGACAACTTGGCAAGACCTCATCTCTACAATAAATAAAAAATGAGCCAGGTGTGGTAGTGCACGCCTGTATCCGGCTACTTGGAAGGCTGAGGTGGAAGGATCGCCGGAGCCCAGCAGGTCAAGGCTGCAGTGGCCATGAACGTGTCACTGCACTCCAGCCTGGAAAACAAAACAAAATAAAACAGCTCACTCATCAAAGATTTACAAAACCTTAGAGCACATTGCTAAGGCCCCGCCCAGGCCCTGGAAGCAACTGTAGGGAGGCCCTTAGGCTTAAGTCAGGTGGGCTCTGGGCCAGTTTCTATCTGGTCTCACCTCCAAAACTGGGGGGCTCTTTGCCTCTGTGCGGCCCTCCTTCCTAGTCAGGTCGCACACCGCACAATCTGGGGTATCCGATCTCCTCAGCTGACAAACCCAAAGGCACCCTCCACCTGTGTTCTCCCTTCTGTCTATATCCACTTGCCCCTTTCAACTAGTCCATTCCCCTCAGCACCCAGATATGGGTGGGTTCTTAAAGTACAGCCTTTCGTTTGTCTTTACTTTCTCTCCATTTCTCTGCTTCTCTTTATAGCCAAACCCCTAGCCAGTTCTTTTTTTTTTTTTTTTTTGAGTCTCACTCTGTCGCCCAGACTGGAGTGCAGTG
>NW_007253285.1:257796-258447 GCF_000164805.1 Carlito syrichta
CAGGCTGAGCCACCGAGCCTGGCCCCAGCCAGTTCTTACGCAATGCCATCCATTCTTCTTTCAATGTCTCTTAAACCTATTCCGGGTTGGGCTCAGTGGCTCAGTCTATCATCCCAGCACTTTGGGAGGCCAAGGCGAGTGGATTGCCTGAGCCCGCAGGATCGAGACCAGCCTGGGCAATCTGGTGAGAACTCATCTCTACAATAAATTAAAAAAAAAAAATTAGCCGGGCATGGTAGCGCATGCCTGTAGTTCCAGCTTTTTGGAAGGCTGAGGTAGAAGGATCAATGGAATCCAGCAGTTCGAGGCTTCGGTGGCTGGGAGCATGCCACTGCACTCCAGTCTGGGCGACGGAGTGAGACTTCAACTCAAAAAAAAAATTAAAATTAAAATTAGCCAGGCTCAATGGCTCAGCCTGTAATCCCGCACCTCTGGGAGGCTGAGGTGAGTGGATTGCCTGAGCCTGCCGGTTCGAGACCCGCCTGGGCAATGAAACCTCATCTCTACAATAAATCAAAAAATCAGCCAGGCGTGGTAGCGCATGCCTGTAATTCCGGCTACTCGGAAGGCTGAAGTGGAAGGATCAGCGGAGCCCAGCAGGTCGAGGCTGCAGTGGCCGAGAGCGGCCACTGCACTCCAGTCTGGGCGACA
>NW_007253285.1:258467-267833 GCF_000164805.1 Carlito syrichta
CAAAAAAAAAAAAAAAAAAAATTAAAAAATAAGCCTATTCTGATCAGCCTGATAGAAAATAAAGGACCTGGAGGGCCGCCAAGAGCCTGGGAGTCCCTGCACCAACCCTGGGTGGTTAGTGCCTTATCTTAATGAGAGAAGAAATAAGCTTATGCTATTAAAGCTCCGATTATTTTTCTGTTTTCCTGTGTGTTCAGGCATGGCTGCTCTTTATGTGAGAACCCTCAGCGTGTTAGGATGAGGGTGAATTCCTCTACCGAGGATTTGCCCTAAAAAGACTTTACCTACTTGGGATTATCTCTTGGAGGGTGGACCCCTTGTAGTACACTTGGAATTTGTTCCCCTGGATCAAATGATCTAGCAAAGTTTTTTTTTTTAGTCAGATTCTCACTTTGTCACCCAGGCTGGAGTGCAGTGGCACGCTCACAGTCACCGCAGTCTCCACCTGCTGGGCTTAGGTGATCCTTCCACCTCAGCCTTCCAAGTAGCTGGAAACACAGGCGAGCGCCACCACCCCTAGCTAATTTTTTGATTTATTGTAAAGATGAGGTCTTGCCAAGTTGCTCTGGCTGGTCTGGAACCTCTGGACTCAGGCAATTCTCTCACCTTGGCCTCCCAAATTGCTGGGATTATAGGCGTGAGCCACTGTGCCCAGCCAAGCAAAGTTTTTATCTGGAAGTTTTGAGAAGGTTGCATCATGTTTTGTGGAAGAAACGTTCAGGCTGTGGCAAACAGGTGACTGGATCTTCACCATGACAACGTGCCAGCCGGACACAGTGGCTCAGCCTGTAATCCCAGCACTTTTGGAGGCCAAGGCAAGAGGACTGTCTGAGCCTGCGTGTTAGAGACCAGCCTGGGCAACCTGGTGAGACCTCATCTCTACAATTAATCAAAAATCAGTCGGGCATGGTAGTGCTCCTGTAGTTCTGGCTACTTGGAAGACTGAGGCGGAAGGATCGCTGGAACCTGGCAGGTTGACGCTGGGGTGGCCCTGAGTGTGTCACTGCACTCCAGCCTGGGCAACAGAGTGAGACTCCAACTCAAAAAAACAAACAAACAAAAAAAGACAGCCGGGCTCAGTGGCTCAGCCTGTAATCTCGGTGACTCACCCTGAGAGGCTGAGGTGAGTGGATTGCCTGAGCCCGTGGGTTGGAGACCCGCCTGGGCAGGTGAGACCTCATCTCTACAATAAATCAAAAAAAAAAAAAAAAAAAAAAATCAGCCGGGGCGTGGTAGCGCGCACCTGTAGTTCCAGCTACTCGGAAGGCTGAGGCGGAAGGATCGCCAGTGCCCAGCAGGTTGAGGCTGCGGTGGCCGGGAGCGGCCACTGCACTCCAGTCTGGGCGACAGTGAGACTCAACGCAAAAAAAAAAAAAAAAAAGACAACGTGCCTGTCCACATCATGCTGAGTGTTCAGCAGCTTTTGACCAAAAACGGCAGGACCCCCATACCCTACCTTCTCTATTTACCCAATCACTCCCTGAGCCACTTTTTTTTTGTTTCCCAGGATGAAAAAAGGCCTCAAAGAGAAACATTTTGCAAATGTGGAAGAGGTGAAACAACAAACACCAGAAGCTCTAAAAGGCATCAAAGTAGATGAATTAAAAAACTGTTTGAGAAGTGGAAAAAGCATCTCAATAGGCATACTGCATCAACCATAGAGCACTTTGACAGTGCCTGGTTTAAACATGTAAAAATAGATACACAATTTTTAGTAAGTAAATTCCATTTTGGGAGGATTCTTTCTATATGCTTAAAATTAATATTTTTTGCTTGTGTTTTCCTCAGAAAATCAGTAATGTGTTAATTTGCTAGGGCTGTCTATAAAGAACCACAGACTGGGTGGCCTGCAACAGATATTTTTTCTCATAGGTTTAAGGTTGGACATCCAAGGTCAAGGTGCTGGTGGGGTTGGTTTCTCCTGCGGCCTCTCCCTAGGCTTGCAAATTGCCACTTTCCCATTGTGCCCTCACAGTCTTTCCTCTGTGGGCATGCATCCTTGGGGGCTTTCCATATCCAAATGTCCTCTTTTTTTTTTTAGACAGAATCTTGCTCTGTTGCCCAGGCTGGAGTGCAGTGGCATGATCATAGCTCACTGTAACCTCAAACTCCTAGGGTCAAGTGAGGCTTCTATCTCAGCCTCGCAAGTAGCTGAGACTATAGGCGAGTGCCGCCATGTCTAGCTAATTTCTTTTCTGTAGAGACAAGGTCGTGTTATATTGCCCAGACTGGCCTCAAACCCTTGGCCTGAAGCAATCCTCCCACCTCATCTTCCCAAATTGCAGAATTACAGACATGAGCCACAGCGCCCAGCTCACATTTCCTCTTCTCATAAAGACAAGTGTCAGACTGAACTAGGTCTCATTCTAACGGGCTCATTGTAACTTAATCACCTCTTTAAAGGCCCGATCTGCAAATACGGTCACATTTTGAGGTACTGGGCTTCAATATATGAGTTTTGGGGGACTCAATTCAGCCCTTAACGATGAACTAAACCCCAGACGTTATTCAAATTTCTCTAGTTTTTCCACATACATCCTTTTTCTATTCCAAGATCTGACATTTAGCCATCAAGTTTTAGCCTCCCTCATCTGTGACAGTTTCTCCATCTTTCCTTCTTTTCTTTTCTTTGTTTTTTTGAGTTGGAGTCTCACTCCGTCATCCAGGCTGGAGTGCAGTGGCACACTCACAGCCACCCTGGCATCGACCCGCTGGTCTCAGGCTATCCTTCTGCTTCAGCTTTCCAAGTAGCTGGAACTACAGGCGTGCACTACCATGCCCAGCTCATTTTAAAATTTCTATTGTAGAGATGTGGTCTTGCCAAGTTGCCCGGGCTGGTCTTGAACCCTCGGGCTCAGGCAATCCACTCGCCCCGGCCTCCCCAAGTGCTGGGATTACAGGGTGAGCCACGAAGCCCGGTCCACAGACATAAATGTTAAAGGACACCCATTGGTCATACCCAGCACATTGAGGTGTACGTAGCAAGAAATGCTATCTAAGAATTCAACTCGGTGCTGGAAGAGACAGCCTCTGCTCTGTGATTTACTGTAGGCTGCACATAAATTCCCTTTTCCCCTTAAGCTTGCCAGGTTTGGGTTTTCTTGCTTAATTCAAAGAGTCCCGAGAATAACTCACAACCCATAATATATTACCCCGTCTTTCTTCCCACAAGCCCCACACCCCATGCTCTCTGGCAACACCAAATTGATGACATTCTTCACATCGTCAGATTCCTGCAAAGCTCATCAGGACTTTCCCCATTTGCATCATCTCCCCCGCCCCCCCCCCGGAATTAGTCAATGCCAGTGCCAAGACCACAGGTAGCTTTATGGCTCGTGGGGTATTGCCTGTATGTTTCAATTTCTCTGTTTGTCCTGGAGCACTTTTCTAAACAAGGGGGCTTGGTGTGGGGAGGAATCAAAAGTCTCAACAGACTTCTGTGTCTCAATGGTAAAGAGGCTTAAGAGGTTGTGGGATTGTTTCCTACTGAGAACAGTGGCCAGGGTCAAAAGGGAGAAGGCTGTGGGGTAAATGGCTCGCATAGTTTCCAGCCCAGGTGAGTACTGTCTCAGCTGCAAGGACATGAGCTTACCTGCCTCACCAGGTAAGAGCAGCTCAACACATCTTGCACCCCCACCAGGCAGAGGGGAAACTATGGACCCAATGAAACTTGTCCTCGTCATCCTAACAAAAAGAGAAGGTGGCCAGGTGCTGTGGCTCACACCTGTAATCCTAGTACTTTGGGAGGCTGAGGCAGGAGGATTGCTTGGGCCCAGGAGTTTGAGACTAGCCTGGCAACATAGCGAGCCCTCTTGTCTACAAAATATAAAAATAAAAAATTAGCTGGGCAGGATGGTAATGTAGTAATCAGAGTTATCCTCCCCAAAGAGGCAGTTGTCAAACATTTACCAGCATACCAGGAATTGTTAACTAGCCCAATGAAAGTTCAGAGTGAACATCCCAGGTTTGTCTCCCATGACTCCACACACACACTCTTGGCCCTAACCATGCTGAACTTGGTACCCTTTGCTGAAAATGCTTTTCCTACCTCTGGGTCTTTTCAGATGCCCTGTGTCTAGCACATACTTTCTCACTTCTACTCCTGGTAGACTATTTATCCATTGAGCTCTACTTCAAGAACAGTTTTCTTTGGGACTTTTTTTTTTGAGTTGGAGTCTCACTCTGTCACCCAGACTGGAGTGTAGTGGCCGCTCCCGGCCACTGCAGCCTCGACCTGCTGGGCTCTGGCGATCCTTCCGCCTCAGCCTTCGAAGTAGCCGGAATTACAGGCATGCGCTACCACGCCTGGCTGATTTTTTGATTTATTGTAGAGATGAGGTCTCGCTGCCCAGGCGGGTCTCGAACCCGCGGGCTCAGGCAATCCACTCACCTCAGCCTCCCAAAGGCGCGGGATTACAGGCTGAGCCACCGAGCCCCGCTGGAAATTTTTTTTTTTTTAACTCCTTGTATTAGTTTGATAGGAATGCTGTAACAAAATACCACGGGCTGGGTAGCTTAAACAACAGAAATTAATTTTCTCCCACTTCTGGACGCTGAAGTCCAAGGTCAAGGTGTCGGCAGGTTTGGTTTCTCTTGAGGCCTCTCTCCTTCCGCTGTACCCCTGGTGTCTCTTTTTGTGTCCCAATTTCCTCTTCTTATAAGGACACCAGATTGGATTAGGGCCCACCCGATGATCTTTATTTGTACTTAATTACCTCTTTAAAGGCCCTATCTGCAAATACAGTGACACTAAGAGGTACTGGGTGTTAGTGTTTCAACATAAGAATTTGGAGGACACAGACTGCACACAGTGGCTCATACCTGTCACCTGGCACTTTGGGAGACCAATGAGGGGGGATCACTTGAGCCCAGGAGTTCAAGACCAGCCTAGGTGACATAGTGAGAACCAAGTCTCTACGAAAAATCAAAAATTAGCCAGGCAGGGTGGCGCAGGCCTATAGTTTGAACATGGAGGCTGAGGTGGAAGGATCACCTGAGCCCAGGAGGTCGAGGCTGTGATGAGCCGTGATAGTGCCACTGCACTTCAGCCTGGGCAGGCGGGTAAGACCCTGACTCAAAAAAAAAAAAAAGAATTTGGAGGACACAATTTAGCTCACTCCACCAGGCATCACTTTTTATTTTTATGTCCCTTATAACTTTGTGCATACTTTTATTACAGAAATTTCAAGGCAGAAATTTGAGGCAGAAAGATTGCCTGAGCCCCAGGAGGTTGAGGTTATGGTGAACTGTGATCGTGCCACTGCACTCCAGCCAGGGCAGTAGAGTGAGACTCTGACTCAAAAAAACCCAAAAAACAAAAGCAAAGCTAGGAGCTGTAAGAGAGATGGGCTAGTGGTGCAGAGGGCAAATGGTTAAGAACAGCTCTTTTCAGGTAGAGCAGACACAATCATGTTTGCTGTCTTGGAGAAAGTGTAGGGAAGCCTGAAGATGCAAGCAAGGGGAAGAAGCCAGGCATAAGCAATGGTGGTGGAGAGACAACTTCGCAAAGTCAGCCTCTGAGCCATCATGGAACAGAGAGGAAGCCTGAAGGTGCAAAGAAATCGAGACAGGAGATACCAAGCGCAACTCCAAATGGGCTTCGTCACTGAGCTTCTCAGGTATAAGGATTTTTAACCTATTTACTTATTACACTCAACAGGACCAGCGCCAAGCATGGAAACGGATTAATCGACAAAAACAACACTCCATGCTTGTGTGGGATAGCACTTCAGAAAGCATTCTTGTGGTAGAGTGAGGTGACAGGGATTTAGTTGGAATTCATGGCCCATCAAGTGCTCGGATGGGGTGAGTTACAGCCTAGCCGTCCCTCTCACCTTGTTTAGAAAATGATTGCTGGCAAAATGTGTTCTTTGAGTGTCTTATGCCTGTTTTATTTGTGCTCATTCTTCTGAACTTCATTAATTTTATGAAAATGTGAACCATTTCAGGTATTTTCCCCCCCAAATTTACCTTTCTATAGAACTCATCCACAATCATTTTTATTTTCACAAAAATCCCTTGAAGATTTTTGAATTGTAAGTTAGGAGAAGTAAAAGAAACACTTGTGTAAAAACTTTAAAAACATTAAAAAATTTCCTTAATTTTTATTTGTTCAAAAAAGGCAAAAACATTTGAGATCTTAAACATCTAAGAAAAGATGTGAGCAGAAAGGAAGGACTGCTATGAAGTTAAGCATGAAAGGGCTTTAGAATTGTCAGTTATTAACTTCTAATTTGTGTGAAAGAAACATCCAGAACTTTCCCTTTCTGTAACTAGTAATTAAACCATTATTCTGACTGGAGCAATTAAGTGGTGAGTATTTAATAAAAATAAAGATAATGAAAAAGACTCTACACCCCAAACACACATCAAGATTAGAACCAGCAGCAGTAACAACAAAGGAACTCCATTTGGATTCACAGAGGAAATTAAACAACTCACTTCAACCGAAAACAAACAAACTCTGTTGGCGGGGAAGAAAAACAGAAGATTGTTGTTACTTAACTCGCAAACACACACACATAACTCTCCTTTAAAATGGGAAAATGGTACAATCCAATGAAAAATAAAGTTTGGTCGATTGTGCATTAATATATGCCACCAAATGAAAGAATTTAACTTGAGCTTTTGGGGAGTTTTATTTTGAAAATGTCACACCTCATTAACCTGGTATCTTTGAAAGATAAATAGGATAGCTGAGAAGGAAGTTTGCCTCAGAGAAATGTACCCATTCTGGCAGGCATTCACATTATTGTACCTTTGACACTTCTCAGAGGGCCAGAGGCCAGACTGCTGTGTCCAGAGGGTGGCACGACCTTCTCAGAGGAAGCACTGAACTTCTAAAAAATGGCAACAAGAGTGGATATCCTTAGACATCTGTTGATTTAAAATGCTTCCCCCCTCTTTGCCTAATCTTGTCAAAGCCCTTGTAAATTCAACACGGTCCTTTGAAACAACGGATTCAACCCCACATGCTAGAGGGTCAGCTACCCTATTAGGAATACTCACGGTAGGTACCTTGCTGTTTGTTCAGCAAACGGCCTCTTGCTGCCACAGTTGACATTTTCGCCTTTTTGAGACTACAAGGGTACCCAGAAATGCTGGGAAATCGATAACCTGGTTCTCAGACCCTGAATCGGCTATGTGGGTGCCTATTAAAATGTAAACTCTTGGGCACCCACCCTGTCCTGAAGATTCAGAATCAGGGTTTCTTTTCTTTTCTTTTCTTTTTTTCCTTTTTAACAACTGCCCCAAGGATTATGATAAGGTGGTCTAGTGACAACAATTTGTACAACACTGATGTAATTTTTTTAAAGAAATAAAATGATTCAGTAAAATTCATCCTCTACATACTGGATCTGGCTCACAATCCTTTATGTGAGTCAAACTGTGGGAAATTACTAATCATACCTTCTCAACTGACAGGAAACTGACTTTGTAAAAATTAATAGACTTTTTTGGAGAAGAGTTTTAGGTTTACAGAAAAATGGAGCGAAAAGCACAGAGAGTGTCCCCAGACCCCCTTACTCTTCTCCCTCAGTTTCCTCTCTTCCTACCCTGTTGCATTAGTGTGGTACGTTGGTTACAATCGATGACCCAATATTGGAGAGTGACTTTTGAAAGGACACGGCAAGGTTGCCCAATACCTCAGCGGCTGGGCCGAGGCTAGGAACAAAGCCACGCCCACACGCTCACTGTGAACACGCTCCCTGGTAATTTCTCTTGCAGAGATGCTGCGTGCAGATCAATGCCATGATGACCATCATCGTCCTTCCTGTTCCAGGACCTGAACCCAAAAGGCAGCAGGACTCCTTTGACTAAGCACTTTGGTTGGTGCCTGGGGTTGTTGGTATTTCTCGTGATTCCATCTTTGTTTTCTTTGTAAACCTTGGACGCAAACCTGAGTGGCTCAGGGCCTTATGTGTGTCAACCTGTGAAACAGAACAGCACTGCACAGCGTCATTAACGAATAATTGACACCGCGACTCTTTCCAAGGGGAGGGGAGAGGGAAGCAACGATATTAAAGCTTCCAACTGCACGGGGAAGAGTTACACATATACCTGAATTTCCACGTTTCATTTACTCTTCGTGCTCTGAGACAGCTTGAGGATACAACTTCCAAAGCAGTTTCTTTCCTCAAAGAGCTTCTATCCTTCCAACGGGCGAGGGGAAGGACACCCGCCCCCCAAGAATCTTATGATATTGATTCCTCGGCAGTTTTAGGAATAAACCCCACAGAATGGGCATCTAGTCCTGTGGCGAGGTGGAGCTTGGGGTGGGGTGAGTGGAGGGGCATTTTGGGGAAGGCTTCCTGGAAAATGTGAGTTTCTGGGCTGAGTTTTGAAGGTCGAGTCGCAGTTGGCAAGTTCCCTGGAGAGAAGGAGAGAGTCTCAAACCTTCTGTGGTGAAGAACTCGTCGTTTTTGTTCCAATCTGCCAGACATTTACATGCTGCGGTGCCAGGTGTGACTCACCACGTGGTCGTGACAACACTCAAACTGGTTTACACTCGGTTCAAAGAGTCCGCCGAGCGTGCGCTCGGATGTCGCAGGATTGGTAAATCACCACAAAAGTTCCTAAACCTTTACTTTTCATTTCTTAACTTATTACAGGCTTTAGTCCGGCACTGGGTCAGGGACCATTTGAGAGGCACCCGGAAGCCTGTTAGAAAAGCAGATTGTCAGGGTTCACCCTACGGAACCCCATTTTAACAAGACCCCCAGGGGATTCCGGCGCAGGACAAAGTTCGAAGAACTGCCCTAAAGGAAGCAGGACTCGGTACCAGGTGGGCTTGAGCATTCGCCCGTCTCAAGGCCATCAGCCATCTCGGCTTCCTTGAGGTCCAAGAAATGGTTTGCATTTTTTGAAGGTGTTCTTGGCCACCCCCTCTTCCAGTTTACAAAACTACATCTCCCCGCTGTCATGCAAACGTCTTTTGGCCGGCCCGCAGGAGGGGAACTCCACACGGCAAGGCAGCTTCCAGAAATTCTGAGGCGCCTCGGTTTTCCGCTTTGATCTGGCCGGGCAGCCCGGGCAGCTCCGCGGCCCGCGCCTCCTTCCCGGGGTCGCCGCTCTGTCGAGCTGCATTAATGAGATCCGTGTCGAGCCGGTTCCAGGGTCCGCTAAACATCAAAGGCACGCAAGGAGCCCCCGATCTCTTCCTCCCCTCCTGCCCCGGAGAGCGAAGAGTCACGTGCCCCGCCCGCGCCTAGGTGGGGAGGCGGGGACACCCGGCGGAGCCGCGCTGCCCCCTTCCTGGGCCCGCCGCGGAGCCGGCGACCGCCCGAGGCTCGGGGTGGGCGGGGCCTGGGCGGAAGGTGGGGGCGGAGCCTGGGCGGGAGGTGGGGGCGGAGCCTGGGCGGGAGG